>NC_068992.1:48454665-48462344 GCF_001194135.2 Octopus bimaculoides
TATATATATATATATATGAATGTATGCATGAATGCCTGTCTCTATGTATGCATATATGTCTGTCTGTCCGTATATATGTCTGTTTCTTTGAGTTTTATTTAAGTTCTTCTGAAGAGAGTTCACGCCGGTCATTGACAAAGGGACGAGCGTTTTTGAGTTAAGAGAGATCCCGGTATTTTTTTAAATATATAGTTGAGTTGGTGAGTTGGTTCAGCTGTCGATGCACACACCCAAGTGTGTTCAGCTATTGATGAAAAGAATTTCAGTTGGAGAATAGTTGGAATGTCTTACAAATCTTCACAGAGCTGTCTATAGATTGGATGTGAAGAATCCGCGTCAGTGTCGTTTGCTCTTTCTTCGAAAAACTACGTATTTCTACGTCTTCGTGTAAATTTATTGGTACATCACCTAGTGCACCAATAATGATAAGTACAAATAATAATTCATTGTCACTGACAAGAGCTTTAATTTCCGCATTAATTCACATTAAATGTTCTCTTTTTCCTGGACTTTTAATGATACATTTAAATCCGTTGGGCAGATGACCTCTATAACATGTATGATCTTTTTCCCTATCCCACTGGACAATGTGAGGTCTATTGTGTTTGAACCGAATTACTGTTTTTATCGGAGTGTTCCACCAGTGTTTCTTGTTTTAAAAAATGTGAATATATGCTGATTCTGACATGCCTTTGATGTATAACGCCAGGAAAATCATTCCTGCATGTAGCGTTGTAAATAGTCATTTAAACTATATCATGCCGTGCAGTATCTCGTAGCCATTTTAGGGTAGCTGCTAGTAATATCTTCCACCTAGATATAGCAGAGCCGATATTTTCTATCTCAACGTGAAGGGTTGGTGGCATCTTTGTCTCTCTCTTATTAATCAGGTATTTAGTAGCTCTCTCCTCTAGGTAAGATGTAATGTATCTATCAGACATCAAAGAGAAGCTACTTATCCTGTCAATGTTGTTGTTATTCTCTTGCTTATGGAATATACACACATGTATTGATTTTTCTTCGTATGACACTTGCTTCCCTTCCAAGCTTCTATTTAGGTAAGCCGTCCTATGTTATTTTGGGTCGCAAGAGACAGTTGCATTCACAGAATGCCTCTCGCAGTAGTTCTTTTTCAACTCAGAAGATGTTGTTGCTCTCATTTTTCAGTATACCTGTAATGTATTCATTTCTTTCTTTACTGTCCAGCAGGTGTTGTCTGAGTGACGCAATATGATATTCAGAAGCTGTTTGAACTGACCTTATGCCTCTATCGCTATCACTTTATCTCACATAGATGCTATTGGTGTCGCTGTAGAAATTGCCAGTGGTGATCAGTGCCTTTCTGGTTTTGATGTCTAGGCTGTGTATCTCATCGAGTATCCAGTCCAATATGCCAAATTTTGGTACTAGCACTAGCACGACAAAGGCATTGTGAGATATGGTCTTATTAAAGGCAGACAGCTCTGAGTTCCATATCTTCCGAAACCTATAAAAGTACTCTCTGTTATTCTGGTTTTAGTCACAGCATCAACGTCTGCAATATTCTCTTCGATTCCGAGATACTTATAGTTTTCATCATTAGCGACAGGGGTCATAGACAAGCCATTGATACATATGCTCTCTGTCTTGTCAACAATCTTTCCTCGGTTGATTATCATGTATGAACATTTAACTTGCCCAAGCTACATTCCTATGTGTCGTGAGAATTTTGTGACTCGTTCTAATTGTCTCTTGATGATGTTCATGTTGCCAGAATATAAATTTAGGTCATCGATAATAAAAATGTGTGGGTGACATTAATTGTATTTTTTAATGCATATCCCTGCAAATGTGTGTGTGTGTGTGTGTGTGTGTAGCTCATGTCCACCACCTCATCGATCTGACCCACAAAACTTGCTATCAAAAGATGAGTTGCTGTTGTTGATTGTCTCGTTGTTGTTTACAGCAGTTTTGTCATTTCACTTGACGTTTTCACCACTTTGATTTTGTGCTTTTCAAACTGCAGCTGCAACTGCGTGATCTTCAATGTCTCTGAATAGTTTTATTGTCTGTTGTTGTTGCTGTTGTTGTTTTGTTAACTTTGCTTTTGTAAGATAAAAGAAAAAAGGAAAGAAAAGAACAGAAATGAAAGAAAAAACTTAGAAGGCAAACATATTTCTTTGATATTCAACGTGCTACCTCCCCTATGGCAAATTCCTTTCTCCTGCTAAAACAGAGGCGGCCATTTTGAAACGAATAAAACAAATATAATAATGCACACAGACGTATGTATGCATCTATGTATGTATGTATGTATGCACGCATGCATGCATATATGTATGTATGTATGTATGTATGTATGTATGTATGAATGTGACGTTTTAGCGTGCACAGTTTGACAGACCGTGCCTTTCTTTTGCTGGGCTCAAATCTCATTTGCGTACCCATGAACAATGAACCTCCACCAGCTATTCTGCCTATATATCTGCACACCTTTCAATGCCGTGTATGTTATAAGGTCTGTAAATCTAACGGAGGCCTTAAAAGACATTTTCAGATCCACAAAGATCAGAACTTAACTGCATCTCTATAAGCCCATATTTGATGGTTGTGGCCATCTTGTTCGTAAACTTGTACGTGCTTCACTCCACTCCACTGGAACATTGACTGAAGTAAACCGACAAGCCCCGAATAAAGATATCGTTCCAGTTCCCTACTAAAATGATTTGGGTACGCTTGCTCCACCTGGTGTTACTCGTTAAAATTTTCCCGACTGGTACTGGTTATCCCTTCAATGCGAAATCATCTCCTTTCATTTCCGTGATGACTGACTCCTTGACAGAAAAAAGCAAACATGGCCTTGCTATGCCCTCGTTAACGGGATATTCACATCAATGCCTTTCGACAAAATGCCACTTTGTCTGACGTGCTATTAGTTCTGTCACCTTGTCGCCTTAATTATAATACTTTTAATTTCAAATTTTGGCACTAGGCCAATAGTTTCAGGGGAGGGGCTTGTTGCTTACATCGACCCTAGTGTTCAATTGGTACTTATTGTATTGACCCTGAAAGGATGAAAGGCAAAGTCGACTCTGTTGGCATTTTAACTAAGAACGTGAAGACGGACGAAATGCCACTAAGCCTTTTGTCCGGAGTGCTAATGATTCTGTCTGCTCGCTGTCTTAAAATAAGGATAATGATGTTATTGTTTTTGTTTATGTTGTTTTGTTGTTGTTGTTGTTGTTGTTTCACAGAATCATCAGCGAACCGGTCAAAAATGCTGGGCAGCATTTCCTACGGCTTTTAATGTTCTGAGTTCAAATACCATTGTGATGAAATTTGCCTCTCATCTTTCCATGTACTGGACTAGATGATATCGACTATTGACCTCCCTAAAATTGCTGGCCTTGTGCCAAAATTTGAAACCATTATCATTGTTGTTCCCATTTTTGTTGTTGTTGTTGTTGTTTTTATTATTATTATTATTATTATTACCTCCCCCTTAGCGAAGGCGTGGTATGGTTTTCAGTCGCGTTTGTTTGCTTGTTCGTTTGTTTTTCCGTAGGCAAGATATCTCAAGAACCGCGGGGTGGATGCGGATGAAACTTTCAGAGATGTTTGGCCCCGTGACTGGCATGAACTGATTAGATTTCGGGATCGATCCGGTACCGGACAAGGATTCTAGATTATTTTTCCGGCTTTTTTAATTAATTTTTGAGAGCGGTCGGATTCATTTTCAGTATTCTCGTTTCTTAGAGCAGTCGAGTTTATATCAGATATTCTCATTTTAAAAATCATCTCTGACTAACCTTGGAAAGGACATTGGTGTTGCCTTGGCGGAGGTTTGTACTCTCTCAGTGCTCTTGTTATTAATAGTATAATTATTAATATTACGCCGGACAAACTGCGTAGCGGCATTACGTCCGTCTTTACGTTCTGGGTTCAAATTCCACCGAGGTCGATTTGTTCTTTTATCTTTGCGGGGTCGATGAAATAAGGACCAGTTGAGTAATAGGGTCGGTGTAATCGACTAGTCTCCTCCCTCAAAATTCTAGGATTTGTGCCTATAGCAGAAATGATTACTTTTATTAATATCATTATTATTATTGATATTACGCCGGACAAAATGTGTAGCAGCATTTTGTTCGTCTTTACACTCAGAGTTCAAATTTTGAGGTCAACTTACCTTTCATCCGTCTGGGGTCGATAACAAAAGTACCAGTTGAGCTGTGGGGGTCAATGTAATTAACTTACAGTCTTCCTCAAAATTGCTGGCCTTGTGCCAAAATTTGAAACCATTATTAATAAGACGGTGAGCTGAAGAAATCGTCATCACGCCTGACAAAATGCTTAGCGGCATTACGTTCTGAGTTCAAATTCTGCCATGGTTGACATTGCTTTTCATCCTTTCGGGGTCGAAAAAATAAGTACCATTTGGACACTGGGATAGTTGTAAACGACTTACCCACCCCTGAAATTGTCGACTTTCTGCCAAACATTGAAACCAATATTGTTATTATTAGTATTATTGTTGTTGTTGTTTAAAACGCTGAACTGACAGAAACGTTAGCACGCCGGACAAAATGCTGAGTGGCATTTTGTTCGTCTTCACATTTTGAGTTGAAATTCCGCTGACGTCTACTTTTCCTTTCATCCTTTCGAGGTCGATAAAATAAGTACCAGTTGGACACTGGGGTCGAAGTAGTCGATGTACCCCATCCTCACCCCCACCGAAAGTGCTGGCCTTGTGCCAAAATTTGAAACCAATGTTGTTGTTGTTGTTGTTGGTGGTGGTGGTTCTGTTTTTCTTGTCATCATCATCATCATCATCATCATCGTCATCATCATCATATTAGAAATCATTTTGTAGTGTTTAAAATTTAATAATAATAATAATAATAATAATAATAATAATAATAATAATAATAATGATAATAATAATAATCGAATAAACGACGCCAACAATGGTTGACCCAAATCAATGGAATCTTTCAGATTAAACATTGATTATGGACGTCACTAGAGTGAGTAATGGTGAGTGGAGATGTGGAGGAATGAGACACTGCTGATGATGATAATGTTGCTGCTGCTGCTGCGAGTAGTGGTGGTGGTGGTAGAGGTGGTGGGAATGTCGGTGGTAGTTTGTTATTGTAATAATTTATTTAAGAGGGAGCTGAAGAAGAAAACAGCAACCACCACCACCACCACCACCACTACCACCACCATCACTACCATCATGAGCAAGAAGAATAAGATAGAAAATAAACAGAAAATAGTGAAAAAAAGTAGAATGGTAACAAACACCAACACATTTAATTACGTACGCATTCACTCACACATATACATAGGCTGACATATACAACACACATACAAACATCGACACGCACATGTACGCTCACACACGCACACACGCGTGCGTGTATATATATATATATGTGTGTGTGTGTGTGTGTATTTATGGATGTATATAAATACACACACACACACACACACACACACACACACACACACACACACACACACACACACACACACACATATATATATATATATATATATATATATATATATACACGCACACACGTATGTATGTATTAAAAAATAAGCGAATGAGGAATTATAAAGAATTACAAAAATAAAACAATGCTGAAGAACTCGAAGATTTACTTTAGAATGGAAATTTGATCTGAAGATTGACAGAAATTTTCTTTGTTAGAAGAATATTTCCCGAAAGATCAGCCTTTTCATTCTTTCTCTTCAAAACATGCGACATTTCTTGGAGTCAAATGAAGAAAATTAAATTACAGAAATACGGTTTCGCATTCGTCACAAGGAAATGATTAGAGGGAAGGTTAGAATGGTAAACGGATGAAATGGAAACTAGGAGAAAAGGTGGGAATGATTTAAACAGAGGGGTAGTAAAGAATTGTAGCGGCCGTCGGTCAGAGGGAGTGGCTAATTGGTTAGGGATTAGGCTCATTAAAGTGGTATGGGTGGTGCATGGTGGTGAAACCGGGAATGTTTTGGTGTTTAAGAAAATTGACTTCGGGATAAATTAGAATCAAAGAATATTTCTAGTTGCAATGGATATTATTTTTAGTTAGAAAATGTTGTTTGTTGTTTGCCTCCACCCCTCTCTGTCTGTCTGTCTGTCTCTCTCTCTCTCTCTCTCTCTCTCTCTCTCTCTCTCTCTCTCTCTCTCTGTGGTCGGAAAATGAAATGAGAGAATAAATTTAATATCTTGAGAGTCAAAATAAATTACAAGAATGTGTTACGAATTTGCGAACGAAATAGAAGAAAATGAACGAGAAGTGAAGAAAAGCAATTTGAGAGAGTAAAGAAATGGAATGGATGGAATAATATTAAGAAGAATAAGGCAGCGAACTGGCAGATCGTTACCAAGACGGGAAAATCGCTTAGCGGCATTTTGTCCATCTTTACGTTCGGAATTCAAATTCTGCCGAGGTCAACTTTGCCTTCCATCCTTTTGGGATCGATAAAATAAGTATCAGTTGAGCACTGGGGTCGATGTAATCAACTTATCGATGTGATCGACTTTTGTGCCAAAACTTTAAACCATTATCAAGAAAAATGTTTTGGAAAATGGAGCGAGAGAGTATTTAGAAAATTTGAAACAAAAGAAAAATGAAGATGAGGCAATATAGTCTCTAGTGGTAAGCAGTAGAAAATATTTGACTTCATGGAAAATTATAGTAGTAATGTTCTGTGAAATGCAAGGAACTTGAAATGGAGGCTTTTTATAATTAAAAATATATTATGGATATAAATCATAGTAGATAATAACAGTGATAGTACTGGGCGTTGTAGTGTGTTATATGCGTAATTCTTATCGCTCTATCTCGCCCATTTGTCTCAGGTCACTCTCGCCTACTGAAGGTGGTGGTGGTGGGGGGGAACAGTTCAAATCAACTATTGCCAGTTCTTCAGTTTCAAAGTTTAAATTCTCTTATTCTACAACAACGAATTGAAGCCAAAATATAGCTTCTTCTAACAAAGCTTACTTTAATTACGTACGTTTTTACAACTGCAATTGTACTAAATCTAATAACTGTCCCTAACTTTGAATTGCATTGCATAAAATATAAAAATATAAATTTACAGTAAAAACACGTACAACTCAAGAAGCATATTCCGGTCTGATTCCAGATAAATTCAAAATAGATACAATCAGAATAAGCATTTTTCTAAAACCACTAATGATACAACTTCACTATCTTATTCTCTCTCTCTTTTCCTCCCTCCCTCTCTCTCTCCCTCTATATTTTGATTTTTCTCTATTTCTCTCCCTCTCTTTATATATATATATATATATATATATATATATATATATATATATATGTATATATGAGTGGGCGCACGCGTGTGCCTGTGTCGAGGAGTGTAATTAGGGATTAAAGTGTTGCACTCATGGTTGTAAGCTTGTGGTTTCGATTCCTGGACCGTGTGATGCGTTGTGTTCTTGAGAAAAACACTATATTTTCAACAAGACTCAGTACCACAAAGTGAATGACAGACAATGTTTACGATCATGTAACACCAAACTTGTGCTCTCCAAACTCGTCAAATTGAAATAACATGAAGTGAAACGGTTGGAACATTGTTGAAATGGAAACTAATCGACACCCTCTCAATACCAAAGTTTCACTGAAAGCCGACCTTGTCGGGGTGAACTCCGAAGT
>NC_068992.1:48463398-48463774 GCF_001194135.2 Octopus bimaculoides
ATATACATACATATACATACACACAGATTAATAGATAGAGAGATAGATAGAGAGATAGATAGATAGATAGATAGATAGATAGATAGATAGATAGATAGATAGATAGATAGATAGATAGATAGATAGATAAACTGAGTGTATTTGTTGCATGTGTCATATATCTAACTGTGTACGTACAGCAATATAAAAGTGTATGTTTTCAATATCTCTGTGTGTTAGAGGGAAAAAATGTTGCTTGGTTGAAGGCATCTATTGTGAGTCTATTATTATATTTACGGATACAGCAGTTTTTGTTTTTTTTTAGTTTTATTATGTGCCATAGCGAACTAAGATTTCTATATACGTGGAAATATGAAATTTTTTTCCGTGTTAAAGG
>NC_068992.1:48464223-48466304 GCF_001194135.2 Octopus bimaculoides
ATATATATATATATATATACGTATACACACACACACACACATACATATATACATATATACATATATATATATATGCATATGCATGTATACACACACATATTTTGCACCACATAGAAAGACTTACTGTTTATATGTACCACCAAGTATCTTCCATTTTACCGAAAACTTGATGGCGAAATTTTGCTGTCCGGCTAAAGAAATCCTTTCTTATGCCAAACTTATGGACAATAAACACGAGTTACAAACATTTCTAAATCCAAGTATATTTTTGTGTATATTCTTGGACGTATATTAGATTAAATTATTAATAAGCTTCTATACCATGCATAGAACACTCTCTGTTAATATAACATAAAGATGAACTTACCTAGTTCCAACCATACAAGGATAATGGAGCAACAGAATGGAAGATTATCATATAAAAAGGATGAAAAATAGAGAAAAATGTGTGTTCGAGAAAGAAATAGAATAGAATGCAAATACAATTGTGGATATATTTTCATGAGAATTTTGGGGGGTATTTCCTTTTTTTTTTTTTTTTTTTTTGCATATTTTGAATGATTCAGTGTTGAAATATCTCTGATGATAGCATAATGGAATGAAAGAATATTGAGAAAATTGAACGATAGAATATTCTAGTGATTGAATGAAAAAAAATAAGCTTTTCAGAACAAAATGGAAGTATATGTTTTGATTCAATGTAAGAGAGAAATTTTTTTCATTTCTGTTTTTTTTTAATTGAATATAGGAATTCTTAGGCAAATAAATTGTCAAAGAATATATTAGACATAGGATAGAAGTATGTATTGGTAATAGAATTAGAGAATGTATTAAAATAGGATCAGGGAGTATATCTAAAATGGAATTAGAGAATATATTTAGAATATGACTAGAGAATAGTTAGAATGGAATTGGTGAACATATCTAAAATAGGATTAGAAAATATATTTAGAAGGGAATAGAGAATATATTTAGTATAAGATTAACGAAGATATTTTTAGAATAAGATCAGAGAATATATTTAGAATAGAATTAGAGAATATATTTAGAGTGGTATAAGAGAATATACTTAGAATAGAATTACTAAATATTTAGAAAGGGATTACAGAATATTTAGAATAGGATTAGTGAATATTTTTGGAATCGGATTAATAGATAAATTTAAAATTGGATTAGTGAATATACTGAGAATGGGATTAGAGAACAGAATATACTCTTAGAATGGAAACGAAAGCGTATATTTCGAATTGGATAAAAAAAAAATAGAGGACGGAGAAAGAAGTAAATGCTTAGTTTTCACCACAAAGATATCACGTGTAAAAGCATAAGAGACGTTGATTCTTACTGGCAAAACTATTAAAGTATCAATAAGAAAATGCCATGTGGTATTTGTTGTGGATCTTTATATTCTGAGTTAGAATCCCACGGAGGTCAACCTTGCATTTTAACCTTACGGGTGCGATAAAATAAAATACCTGTAAAGTACTGGGTCGATTTAATTGATTAACCATCTTCCCTCAAAATGGCTGAATCCATACTGAATCCATATCAGAATCCATAATAACGACATGACCGTCATAGCCTCATAGAAGCTGAAAGGTTGCTAGCAGAATACGGCAAATCATATCAGTCAGGACAAGTCGGATGGCTTGCAACTCGATACATGCAGGAGCAGGTCTAGAATGCGGCAAGATCTGTCACCGGATCGAGGGCAGCATCCTGGGGCGAGTGAAGGATAAGAGATGTTACAATATTACTGAAAGCTTGGGAAGGGGAGGTAGTGAAATATCTTCATGTAATACAACACAGACATTTAAATGGACAATGTTTTTCTAAGGATGTGGTCAGTACAATCTTTTGGATTTCTCTGAGACATGCTTCTCTTGGGATCTTATCTAGATGTTTCTGACATCCTTTTTTTTAGTAGTAGTAGTAGTAGTAGTAGTAGTAGTAGTAGTAGTAGTAGTAGTAGTAGTAGTAGTAGTAGTATGCAGCAGCAGCAGCAACAGTGGAGTAGTAGTAGTAGCAGCAGCAGCAGCAACAGTGGTAGTAGTAGTAGTAGTAGTAGTGGTAGTAGTAGT
>NC_068992.1:48467838-48468461 GCF_001194135.2 Octopus bimaculoides
AGTAGTAGTGTTGCTATTGATGTTTATATTATTGTAATTGTTGTTATTAACATCACAGAACGTTTTGTGTTTTTTTTTAGCTAAAATCACTCTGTTGCAAGTATCCAGGTCGGGTCTGCCGTGTAGAGATAACTTCCTGTTTTCTTCCCATCAGTCCCATTGAATAAAGACTCATGCTTATTGCTGCTCCTCCTACCCACCTACTTGAGAAAAAGGTAAAAATAAAATTTCATTCGTTAGAAAATTTGTCATTGGATATGAAAGTATTTTTCCCACTCCTATGACCTGCTTCCTGATCTGTGCCTCATTGAAAGTGAAAATTTGAAAGGAAACATAATCTAATGTAGACAATAAAGATGTCGTGTTGATTATATAAGAAACCTGCTGTCCTCTGGCATCTACAAATACACAGAGACAGAGAAATAAGAGCTAACCGATCTGACATTGTCATTAGAGAGAAGAAAAGCGTTTTAGAATGTACATCGCTGATAGAAGAATCACGTCTAACCGACAAAATAGCAACAACAACGTCAATAACAGGAACAACAATAACTAGAAGAAGAACAACAACAACAGAAGCAACGATAACTACAAGTCAGTGAAAGCAATTGTTGAATTCAGCA
>NC_068992.1:48469136-48470855 GCF_001194135.2 Octopus bimaculoides
TATATATATATATATATATACTCACACTCACGCATATGCATATATAAATACATAAATATAGATGTATATATGTATATGTATGTATGTATGTATGTATGTACGTATGTATATATGTATGTGTATATGTATGTATGTATATGTATTTCAACATGTGGAACCGTTAAACCCGACAATTTTTTTCTCTTTCGGTTTCTTTCTGTGTCTCTCCATTTTTTTTTCTTTTCCTTTTCATCCCTTTCTGTCGGAGAGCGTAGGCTAGAAACATCAAAGACTTCCATTTTTCCCGAGCATCAAACTAATACACCTGCTTGTTTTCCTCTTACCTACCTCTATCTTTTATTTTCTGTACATTTGAACACTGTGTGTGTGTGTAAGTATGAATGTATGTATAAATACGGCAGCAGAGGTGAAAAACCTACAAACCTACTAAAATATATTGAAACAAGTTTAAAACTTTCGTATCTAAATAAATGGAAATCCTGTCACAAAAGAGTGAGAAGTAGCCACTTCTGTTTGTCTAAGACACCTCAACACTAATCCCCTTCCACTGTAATCGCTTCTTACAATGTGATATTCCTGAATTTGCTCGTTAGCCTCTTCGCCTTTTGACAAATCCAGAGAGCTCCTAAATACTTTCAACTTTGGCCGGTGATATTCAAACGGCGTGGTTTATTTCACCATTTTCGCATGATTGCGTTCCATATATTTCTTCCCAAACACTTACTTATTCAGAACAATATTTCTATTGTCTAAGTATTGCTTTGTTGCCCGTCTGCTTGCCGGACTCATTGGACAATTTCCTCTGCCTTGTAAACCAGACCACGTGTCAACCTATAAACAAAATAACAATTTTAACGATATCTAACATAAGTCGAGTCAAAGAAAAAAGGAAAACCGCAATTTCATGAATCAGTATTTATCGATCCAAATCAAAGAGGAAACCTAAAAGAACGAAAGAGAAATTTAAACATTCCTGGATTTCACCCACAGTCCTAAAGGAACATAAATGGATGACACAAGCACCTCCATACCTTCATTGCTCCACAGAGTATGTAAGATAACTCGAATGCTAAATATTAGTGTATTATGCGTAGGTATTCAATTGCATTAACAATAAACCGTGTTTTGTATGAAGTTATGTTGGTATAGGCCATGATCCAGTAAACCAAACTACGCCAGGGAAATTTGTACATCAAAAGCTTTGCCAACGTAATCAAAGTACAGCGGGGAGAAGGGATAGAAGCATTACAGACAACTTAATAATACAAAATTACAAAATATGCACCCAATCTAGATGCTGTTTTAAGTAGAGAAAAATCATATACTACGAACTGCAAACATCATTTTATTTCAAAGTTTGGAAAAACTCACAATATGTTAAAATACATACATTTGTAAATCCTTAGGGTAGAACACATTGACATATTTTAATTTATTAATAAGAACCGAATTTAATTCCATTTGCACTCAATACTATGGTTTTAAAAATTCTTCTTTAAATATTTTTTATTCAAATCATACCATAATATGACAGCATATGGGACTGAACATATCGGGTTCAGTCCCATTGCGTGGCATCTTGGGCAAGTGTCTTCTACCAGAGCGTGGGGCCGTCCAAGGCCTTAGAAGTGGATTTGGCAGACAGAAGCTGAAAGGAGCATGTATGTATATATATATATATATATATATATATATATATATATATATATATATATATAT
>NC_068992.1:48471633-48472938 GCF_001194135.2 Octopus bimaculoides
ATACTATATATATATATATATATATATATATTATATATATATATATATATATATATATATGCATATATTCTACATGCAGATACATACATAAACGTATGTATACACACACATATACTTATATATACATACATAAATTCACATATACATAATATGAAATGTTTTCGATATTCTAATGTGGTACACATTCAAATTCTACCTTTGGCAATTCTTTAACCAGCACAGAATCGATAGACTCACGTGACTGTTCGGTATCGTTGGATCAGAAATTATTGGCAGATTGAGGCGGTATTCATAGAAAGCTGGAGGTTATTAAAGGGACGTTTACATATTAATTATATAAAGGGGTAGACACATTGCAAACCACGGCCTACTTGATGTATTCTTTAGTGTCTAGTTTAATATATGATTTTGTATGAAGTCTCTCCGCACACACTCTATGTTAATCCACCTGTAGTCTCCAACTAAAACCACAGCTTAAGTTAAAAGAAAAACCAGTTTTCCATTATATTTACGTCATCACACCATTTGTATCCAGCTGCGGCTAGGCGCTCTGTCGTTTGAATAAGACACTGAAGATCTCACTGGACACAGTTCACCTATTTGTTAAGTAGATATCACCGTGATTTCATTTTGACTATCAAACGATTACGATATTTCATATGACCTCTCTTCTATTTCATGAACCAAAATGTTATAATTTGTCCATCACCCAGCACTCTAAATTCAAGAAATGTTCCATTCTACCTAGCCGTAACATACGTGCCAAGATGGCCGTGCTTTTCTTTTTGTGTCTGAATCAAGTATAATATTAAACTTCATTTATATCATATTATCTGGCACCAAGTACAGTGGTCTGTTCGAAACCAAGAGACTTTCGGGACAAAGAAATGTTTCCAGGCTACCAAGCCTTATAGTATGTACCATCACAACCTCGTTTAAAATCTGTGGTTCTACAACTGTAGTCTATAATTGACTGGGGTGTGAAGCAACGAAATGGCTCCTCGGTCACCTAGATGTAAACAAAATAATGACATACTATGGATAGCAGGGCGATACTTCTGTAAAATCGACGAGTGCTTTATTTGCTTGCAATCCAATTGCTGGAACCTTCATAGAATGTTATGCTTACGGTTAAAGTTAAAGTTAGGTGGAGTGATAATATAAGTGACAAAAACAGGGACCTTGATTTCAGCTTTTGCTATTTCAAATTGTGGGTGAACACATGAAATACTTTAAATTCCTGTAACTAAGGTGATTGCACAAAGTCAGCATTTATGATGGTTTCGTCAATGGATATATATATAT
>NC_068992.1:48472948-48473249 GCF_001194135.2 Octopus bimaculoides
GTGTGTGTGTGTGTATACATATATGCATGCAATATACATGCGTATACAATATATACACTGGCAATTTTGAGCCCTTCAGTTAAGATAGATTAGAGAATACTCTTACGTATTTAGTAGAGTATCGTTGTGAAGTTTGTGTGAGAGGGAGAAAGAGGGAGAAGAAAAGAAACAAAGAGAGAGAAGGAGAGACAGCGATAGAGACAGATGTATAGAATATTTTACATCCGGGTATAGTCATAATATTCCTATTTAAAATACACGTATACGTTTTTAATTTGGTTCGATTTTTTGATAGTAATGA
>NC_068992.1:48473854-48475501 GCF_001194135.2 Octopus bimaculoides
ATTATGTGTGTTTGCTTCTGTTTATGTATTTAAAATATAATTTTGTGCTTACTTATCGTTTTTTTTCTTTTTTTTTTGTAATTCATTTTACTCCTGCTTAATCCATTCCTAATCTTTCGGAGAAAGATGCGGATGCATGAACGTCGGAAAATTTCAAGCTTTCTTTCGATATAAACATATATATGTATGTATGCGTGTATGTATGCATGTATGTATGTATGTATGTATGTATGTATGTATGTATGTATGTACATATATATATGAATATATATATATGCGTGTGTATATACACACATACACACACACACACACACACACACACACACACACACATATATATATATATATATATATATATATATATATATATATACGTACATTTATACATATATATACAAACAAACATATATGTGTGGGTGTGTGTAGTTGTAACCAATTAATAATAAAAGAGTGGAACTCAGTCAATGTGTGTTAGTAATATTAGCATAATGACTCTCCCTAGACACAAAAAATACACACACATACGTACACACACATCTGAAATGGTAATATGGCCAAAAGACAAAAACCATTCTTGAGGCTCAGACATTGTAAGAAAAGTCGTGTTTATCCAACAAGTCCAGCGCATCATCACCAAGAATCTCACCAAGTCAATCAGAAGCATTTCTAATCATCTTCACCTGTCGTAGTCAATAATTAGTCTTGTGGTGCATGGAGACAACAGGGACAAAGTCTATGGAATGAGACAGGACAGTTCACTTCCGCTAGAACCCGGAAGAAACAGTGTGATACGGTCGAAGCACTATCTAAACAAAGTCGAGTATGTCGAAGAGCTTGACACGCTGTGGTTCTCCTTAGATAAGGAGAACTTTGTCCCAAAGTAAAAGATGCACAGGAGAAATGACAGGTGAGTATGCGCCAGTCCCACTTAAGTCGCCACTGTCATACATAACAAATTCCCATCGTTGGAGTCGAGGGGTCTATGTCATGCCTCGTCACAATTTTTCCACGAGGCCTAAAGGTCAATACAGCATCCTACATCGAAACAACAGAGACGTGTGTCAAGCTCAGGATCGAGTGAGTTGAGTGAGGGAGGCCGTACGTGTTCAAGCAACACTCTGTTCCCTCACACTCAGCTTCTTAACCTAGCTGTGGATGACCGGAAATTTTCATGATTAGGTTACCCTTAACATTTAACTTCCAAGCTCTCCTGATTCATTTTCCACGACCGTACAACGTCTAACAGACAAACAAGCATGCTCACAATAACAAGAAATCGTTGATGCCTGCTATTGGACACGATATGGGTAACATGAATAACGATCACATGATCAACGCATTTAGTCATTTCAAAAGCTGTGTCGAGGCTGTAATCGTGGCTGATGGCAGTTTTATTGATTAGCCTTAGCCTTTTGCTATGTGTATGTAAGAATATGTTTACCAAATTCTATAAAATATATTGGTTTTTCTAATAAATATTTTTATTATCCTTAAATTAAAATTGTGTTCTCAAATAGATGACGCACCTTGTATATACCTACGCATCGTTTAATGTATTTAAGTATATGTATATATATATATATATACACACATATATATACACACACACACACACACATATATATATATATATATATATATATATAT
>NC_068992.1:48476325-48476902 GCF_001194135.2 Octopus bimaculoides
TATATATATATATATATATATATATATATATGCATACTTCCCGCTCTCAGTACATACACACATACGTACGTATATATGTATAACTAAACGCATTGTCAGTTAATCTCCAATTATATAGTGAATAGATATCTTACAACTTCAACAAAGTAAATATGTTTTCAACAGATTGTCACATTTTTATTCCGTCTCATATTTCTATTGTCTCTGTCTGCACGTTCCATTCAGTGTAAACATGTAAACATGTAAACATGTAAACATCTACTTCACGCGTTTCGGGGTTCAATTAGCTGATAGGGCACCAGCCATGAAACCGGAGTAAGAACACAGATAACATTCAAATGCATATGTAAGATACATACGTACACACACACATATATATATTTCTGTGTATACATACATTCGTATAACTTCTTCTAACACAAAAATGTACACATGCATATCATCTATGTATGTATACGTGTGTATGTGTATGTAAATATGTGTATAAAATGCATATATTTAGATTGACTATATCATTGTCTATATATGTTTATGTATATGTATATAAATATATTGATTTATGTGCATAAACACACAT
>NC_068992.1:48478751-48479297 GCF_001194135.2 Octopus bimaculoides
TAGATAGATAGATAGATAGATAGATAGATAGATAGATAGATAGATAGATAGATAGATAGATAGATGTGTGTGTATGTGTATGTATGTATGTATGTATGTATGTATGTAGGTAGGTAGGTAGGTATGTAGGTAGGTAGGTTGGTAGGTAGGTACGTAGGTAGGTATTTGATTGGTTGACGAAGTTAGTGACAAGCTAACACACCCTTTACAAATGCAATCTGTAATTGGAATAACAAATAAAGACAAGGCTTTTCTTTTAGCAATTTTCGTTGTTATAGAAATTCCTTGCGAAGGATCTCTGTTTCTTTGTCATAAACCAGCTTCATACTTGTAGGAAGAATTTAAATAATTTAAAACAAATACGAACACACATGCATATGGGGAATTTGGTTATTGTTACAAAGAAGCAGAAAAGACACGGCTAATTAAGTTGTTGCTATAGCAAACCATTTGTGGAAAGTTGAAGATGTGTAGAACATTTCAAATTTCAAAAGTTTATCGCGTAACTGATTTATGTCCTTATTTGGTGCCTTACAAATGTTTGGG
>NC_068992.1:48479474-48488993 GCF_001194135.2 Octopus bimaculoides
ATATATAAATATACATGCATGTATATATACATATATATATGTATGTATATATATGTATATATACATGTATATATATGTATATATATATGTATATATACATGTATATACATATGTATATATGTATATATATACATATATGTATATGTATACATACATACATACATACATATATGTATATGTGTGTGTGTCTGTGTTTGTCCCCCACCATCGCTTGACAACCGATGTTGGTGCGTTTACGTCCCCGCAAACTAACTTCCTCGTGCCTACCATAGAAAGATATCAATACACATCTTTAATTTTTTTTTTTTTTTGCAGTCACTTATAGAAGTGAATAGATTAATCATTTGTATTTTTGTAACGGGAGTCTAGTGTTGCAGAATCTTTATAATAATATGCACGGATTATGCGACATACTTCATTGAATATTTATTGGACTTTAATTATTTATATTATGTCGCAATTATCGATAAGAGAATCATTGATTATAAATTGCTATCGAATGAGCAATTAATGTTCCCCTACATTTCTGAAGACGAGATTGACAGGGGATTGTTTAAATCGATGGGTAAATACCATACCACATTGAGAATTTTCGTTTGGAAAACAACGGCTTTTTGGATTCTTCTTGATGTTTGCAGCATATATATCGTTCGACATTACAAAAATATGTGATTCGCTAAAAAAATGTATTCATAGCCACACATATAAACCTGTGTCGAAATGATAGGATGGCTACAAAGTGGTTACAAAGAATGTTCCCACTAAAATTTGCCGAGGGCTATGGTTGTGCTCAGAAATTTGTACTGTGTACAAATGTCTTTCATAGCAGAGTATGTAAATATCTACGCAAGTAAGATAAAAGAACGTTATCACTGATAAAAAACGTTATTGTCTTAAAAACTTTTCGTTCGCACATTCTTCGTTTCTTAATTGTCAAGTTTTTACGCGTGCACAAGTTTTTACGCGTGCACAAATGCACAGCTCAGCAGGAATAGCTGTAACAAATTAGACAAAGTTAAAAAAAAAAAGGCTGTAATCAATAATGTTAATTTCGACTTGAGAATACCAATTACTACTAAGCTGAAGACTATAAGTTTCTTGAATATTACACTCAACCTAGCAGCAGAAAAATGTAAGCAATATAGTAAATAAAATTTAAAGCTTAAGTTTATTAATACAAATTATAGTGAAACACCAATAATTTTCAAAAACCTAATCAATATCTGCAAAGAATGTCTAACTTGGGAAATCTTCTGCACAGCTGAACTCTACAACAATAAACAACGAGAAGGTAGCGGACGTAAAAAAGATATTATTATAACCCTAACATCTGGCTATTCACTGACAAGAAACGCCGAAATGTTATCCGCTTTACGACTTTTTTCTCTTTAAATGTTAAATTAAGCATAGTAAAATAATTCCTCGCCTTAATAAATAAACATTCCCCCACTAACTAAGGTTATAGAACACCGTTTAATAGGAATAACTTAAAACTAAGATGGAGTTGTACCATAAATATGAAACACTTAATCAGCAAACAACTAAACTAAAATCTTCATGCAGAAAATATTTGTCTCCTGAATGCTGAAGCATTTATCTATGAAGCAACAGTCACTTTCACAAAACTAATCCTAGATCTTGAGTGTAAATATGGTTTCGGCATAGTAGAGGGTAATTTCAAATTAACACTATTTCAACCGTACTCGTTCCAGGAACATAAAAAGCGCTTCACCAAGTTATTTAAGTATACTTCGACATTGGAAGAACGTGATACACTATATTCGATATCAAATGCAAAGGACCATACGTATACATCAAATCATTTGTAAGACTAGTCCTATGGACGTATATCTGTTATCGTCTGAAAATTAATTTAATCGCTTTCCATTTTTTAGTATTATCATTTAAGCAATGTACACACACTCACACACAAACACTCACACAAACACACAAACGCACACACATATATATTTATGTACACATTATGCCTTTAAAAGAAGGAAATGAGAGAGAGTTTGAAGTTTCGGTTAGTTTGCCTTCGTCGAACAATGTCTAAGCGTAATGTGGTCCCAGGGCAAGGGATTCCACTTAAAAATTAGAGGGTAACAAATTCCAACGATATAGGCGTTGGCAGTTACGAGCGTTTGTGTTATCTACGTAGTACCTTTGAAGGCCAACAGGAGCATAGAAAAGGATAAGTTGAAATAAGGATTAACGGAAGAAACTTTCATTGATAACTGCAATGTCAAAGGTTAGTTTAAATATAATGCTCCTCATAATCTATTGCCGCAGCTCCTATACCCATAACTAAGGCGTGAAATACTCTTAATAACCGGAATGAGAATGGAATTGTTTGCAAGCAAATTCTTACGAAACTTGTTTAGTCTTCCAACAAAGGTTGCGTTTTTATATCATTCATTAATCGTGCCATTTCCCTCCCCACCCCTCCCCCTCGTCATCGTCTTCTTCCTCCTCCTCCTCCTCCTCCTCCTCCTCCTCTTCCTACTACTACTACTACTACTACCTATGTAATAAATAGCTCCCTTCGTCTCTGTTATGTAGAGGAAAGCTAAAAGTAATTACTTATTGGTAAATATTTGTGCGAAGCAGCGATGGAAACTAAACAAATGTTAGGTCAGTTCAAATATGTTTAAGGCATATGTCGGATTGTAAAGGCTTTCTCACGGCATTTACCGTAGAAGAAAAACAAATCTTGCTTAAGGTACAAGAAAAAAAGTAAGAACATCATCATCATCAGTTTAGAGAGCCCTCTGTGAACTAATAGACGCCTTTCTAGCTTGTTAGCTGCCTTCAGTACCAGATACCAAGAGAGGTAATTTTGGTTGGCTGGAACGATTTAGATTTAGAAAAATAAGTAAATATTGTGTACTAATTTTTGCGCGTAGGCTGCCTCGTTGGAACAAATATTTATTTATTACATGAAGAAGTGATGGGAAATAAACAAACTTTAGGGTGGTTCGAATATATTTAGGACATATTTCAACCGTTTTTCACCGGGAAATTTAATTAAATTTGTGAGATTTTATTGGCAAAGAAGAAAGCTAAGACTGTTGTGCAGGAAATTTATGCAACCATAGCGGAGCAGTGGAAGCAAGACGCGATCATATTCCAGAGGTCGTAATATTGAAAACACCGTCTACTAATGTGTAGGCACAGGCATAGCTGTGTGATTAAGAAGCTCGCTTGGCAATCTGGTGCTTTCACGTTGTCTCACATGCGGCACCTTGGGCAAGAGTCTTCTACAATACATCTGGACCGATGAATATCTTGCGAGTAAATTTGGTAGACAGAAACTGTGTGGAAGCTCGTCGTATGTATGTTTGTGTCTTTGCGTCTTTATTTTAGACTCCCTACCACTGCTTGACAACCAGAGTCGGTTCTTTTGCATCCCGTTCTTTAACGGTTCGAACGTGACTGATAGAATAATTACAAGACTTAACCAATAAATAAAAAAAATACTGGGATATATTTGTTCGACTAAGCCCTTCAACGCAGTGCCCCCAGCATGGCCACACTGCAATTACTTAAATAAGTAAAAGTTAAAAGAAAGATACCTTGTAGCAAGGTCCTACCACTAACTACAACAAAAGACTGTTTGTAATCAGAAAAGGTGACAAACATATTAGACATGTATGAAACTGATAGCCGTACACATACCTCAGACACTTTTCTAAGAATATCTCTAAGAACTATAATAAAACTAACTTGAGTACATACCATGCTATTAATTTAGAATCAAAAGAATTAGCTACCAACACAAGAAGGTAGATGAAACAGTAGAATCTTTAGCATTAAGTGATTCATACATTACATTTAAAGGTCATAAAGGTAATTTTTTTGGCAGCGTCGAATTCAGATTAATAAATCCGGCTAAAAGTCAAAAAGGTTATGTCAGTAATAATATTTTATATGCCATAATTTTTAGCATTAAACAGGTCACGTCTCTTACATTATGTAATAAGAGTGTAGCTGTCATGAAGCGGGTTACTAATATAGATAACAAGTACTTTTGTATGTGTATGCAGTTCCATAGAGATGAGTTCTACTATACACCTAGAACTGAATTTCTTCCAGGAATCTTCAGAATCCGATAGAGGGTTTTATCACTCTGATACTTAATATTCACTTTTAAGTCAGTAAGTTGTAAAAAAAAAAAAAAAAAAAAAAAAAGAGGGAGCGGTGTGAATTAACCCCCTTTGAAAAGATAATATTCTATAATTTTAACCCTCTACTTATCTTCTTTAAAAGATTTGCTGTCTTTGAAAAGATAAATGTTAATTCCGTACATGATGTAATCCATCTTTCGATCTATTGTCTTCTGATACGTTTCATAATAAGCGTGACTGATAAAGGCTTACAGGTCGGAGGATAAGCTGAAAATGCGCCTATTACTATTATTTACTAAGTTTTTCGGATTAGGGACGGATGTTTACGACAGATATTTATATACTACAATTTCTCGTTGATCTTAATTAAAGGTCTGTAGCTAAATGTAATCTAGTTCCAATTCGGGTTTTAATGATATCATACTGAGAAATATTATCTATTTTAAATCATCCGTATTGAGTTAAGTCTGTTGGTTAGATATTGTTTACTATAGCTATAGAATGGTACCGATGGAAGATGAGTTCTAGAATTAACAGGATTGTACATCATTGACATACTTCGGCAGAGATTCCGTACTCTAGTGCTGTTCTTACCTCAATCATGTTATACACATTTTGTGAAGTAAAAACGTTTAAAAGACGGATGTTGACTGTCAGGCGTTTATCAACATATTCAAAGAAATAGATATAACGATTACAGATGACGCGATTTATAACAATAATTAATTTCGTAGATTTGGATACGGGTAAATACAAACGTTATATTAAAACCAACGAGAAATTGCCGTATATTAATAACCTCTTCTTAACATTCGCCCAGTAATCCGAAAAATTTAGTAAATAATATTAATAGGCGAATTTTCAGCTTATCCTCCGACCTGTAAGCCTTTATCTGTGCCACTTATTAGAAAAAGATTAAAAGACAATAGATCCAAAGATAGATTACATTATACACGGAATTACCATTTATCTCTCCAAGATGATGGACTTTTAATGGGAGAAAACAAGAATGGTAAAATCGTAGCAGACTCGTAAAATTACTTTTCAAAGGCAGTTAATTCACATCAGTTCTTGAAATAAGAGATTTTTACCGTTTTTTTTTTCACAAATTACAGACTTAAGAGCATATGTTAAGTTTCACAGTGATATATTTAACGACTATGTCTCCTTGTATTCGTTATATAAAACCCGGGTTTTCCGTGTATCGATGAGTTTATTGCATAGACGGAGCGGGGCATATGACTGGATTACATTCTCAAGTCATGCGATACAATCACAAACATCGATTTTATTGTAAAATCGAACCCCGTCTGTCTAATGTATATCTTCCCTATAAATCAGAGAGTGAAATTAAGTGGGAGAGATTCTCTCTATTACATTTAGTTGCATTTATGTTCTCAAGTCAGCGGAAACGGGATTAAGCATTAAAACGCAAATATCTCGATCTCCCACACGAGACATCTTTAAAGTGTCTAGAGGAGGTGCAGAGCGGGAGGCAGCTTAAGTATTGGCAAATCTGTTAATCTCGTCGTACACTACGTGCTTCATTTTCAGTGTCAAGTTAACTCAGGTATTAGAAATTCAATTGGCTTGTTATTGAAATACATATAAAAGAGTAATATATTTGGAAGCAAGTAATACAATTGTTGCTTCGTTCGTGTTCAGGATTTTTCCCCAACAGAGCTTGTATTTTAAGCTTCTGATTGCGGATCAATTACATTTACTACCGAGACAGGTGTATCATTTGGTTTTTGCTGCGACCATCCATTTAAATGTGGAGCAGACTACGTCTCCGTCTTTTAGGTACCAACTGTATTTTGATAGTGAAGCTGTTTTTTTTTAAATGAGATTTTCAGTTACTGATATAACCTTAGTGCTTCATCTTTAGTAACTAACACTAAGATACATGTACACACACACATATAAACACTAACAAATATGTGTACACATATGTATATATACACTTATGTATATATAAATTCGCTTTATAATCATTAAGTGCATGTTCAATCCTATAGCCTGACATTTTGTGTAAGTATATTGTTGCCTTAGCATAGCATTGACCTAACCCTTTTAAATGAAATTAGCTGGGCCCCAAAAGGCCTAGCATTCTTTCACATTGTGTCCCGCGAATTTAACCTGAGAATTACCTCTGTGCACTAAACACGACCATTAAGAGCAAGTAGTTCAGTTACTCTAACATCTGAGTTGCTCGTTGTCAGAATCGACGGAAGATCCATCATCTGTGTGTGTGTGTGTGTGTGTGTGTGTGTGTGTGTGTGTGTGTCTATGCGTGCACGCGTGCGTGTGCGTGTGTGTGTATGCGCACATATGCGTCTATGTATATAGGCATATAACATATATATATACATACACATACACACACACACACACATATATATATATATATATACACAAACACACACACATATATATATCCATATATATATATATATGGGTGCGTGTGCTTCATGTATGTGTGTGTGCCCACAAGCGTGTATGTAAGAGTGAAAGAGAATGTTTTTAGCTCTCTAAAGAGCAACAACAACAACAAAGTGATGAAAACATCTGAGAAGTTTGTAAAGAAATGAGAAGTGAGAACAATGTCTAAATATATGGCGGCGGGGTGGTGGTGGTGGTGGTGGTGATGGTGGTGGTGGTGGTGGGTGACTGTGGTGCTGGTAGGGGGGTAAAGACCGGTTGGAATTTACTGACGAATGATAGATATTTGGGTATGGGAGTGAGCGGTGGCGATGGTAGCGGTGGTAGTGGTGGTGGTGGTGGTGGTAGTGCTAATGGTGGAGGCGGTTGGGTGATGATAGAGATTGTCGTGTTTGTGGTAGTGCTAAATGTGGTGGTGGTAGAAGTGGTACTACTGGTCGTGGTGGTGATGGTGGTGACGGTAACGGTGGTGGTGGTAGTGTTGTTGTTGTTGGCTGTGTGTTCGTTGTAGTGGTAGCAGTAAATGTTTTAGTAATCGTAAATGGGATGGTGCATGTGAAGGTAGTGAAAGTTGCAGTAGTAGTAGTAGTAGTAGTAGTAGTTGTAGTAGTAGTAGTAGTAGTAGTAGTAGTAGTAGTAGTAGTAGTAGTAGTAGTAGTAGTGTTTAATCTCAAGTCACCCCCTGATCGAATAGATCTAACAATAACAGGCATAGCCCCACCTCTCTCTCCCTGTCATTTCATTAGTTCAAGATTATCCACGACTGCATTGTCTCAAGTCCTTCCCTGCCTAAATATAAATATAATTAAGAATATACTGAATAGGCTGCTATTTCATATTTCAGAGGTTGGTTCATGAAATAGTTTGGCTATTTATTAGCACTATTAATGGTAATGGTAATGCAATGAGCTAGCAGAATCTTACCAGCAATGGGCAAAATGCTTAGCCGAGGCCAACTTCATCTTTCGTCCTTACGGGGTCGATAAAATAAGTATCAGTCGAGCACTGGGGTCGATATAACCGACTTAACCCATCCCCACCAAACACCTGTTGTTATTAAGCCTTAGGTCGGCTGTGAACGTGCTGACTCAACATCCAAGGTTTTCCGGCATGACCATTTTGTCTTATTTTCAGGAATGATGTACTTTTGGTTTCCTAATCCAGTGTGTCATTTATTAAGATCAAACAATGAGGTTTCAGGAAGATTAGGTCATCATTTCTGGCAGATCACATGACTACGTACTAGCACCACTTATTTGATATGTGGTAGTGGTGGATTTAGTGATGAGAATACCGATATTAGTGGTGGTGGTGGTGGTGGTGGTTTTGGTAGTGGTAGTAGATGGTTTTGGTGGTGGTGGTGGTGGTGGTATTAATAGTGACGTGAGTGATAATAATTAACGATGGTACTAGTAAAAGGATGTGGCGTGCTGAGCAGCGGAAGATCACATTTGTTATGTAAAGACAGACATTCATATAATAGATGTTACCGATGCAATGCTAGCAATGAAACTTTTGCTATTCTAGGTAGGCCTGTTTATGTAATAACTACAGAGTGATTGAAAGATAGAGAGAGAGGGGGGGAGGGATATATATAGAGAGAGAGAAAGAGAAAAAGAGAGAGTGTGAGAGGGAGTACTGTTCGAAAATGTCCGTGTCTAGACGAGACGTTAAGCTAGACTAAGTGATTTTAATCCGAACCAATTCCATCTTTTCTGTAAGTGGTATTTCTCCTGAGAATTTAGCAAAACACACTGTTTTGTGTTAGAGAATTTCGTTGAAGACTACAAAGATATATATTTATATTAACAAGTTCCTTATCATAGAACTGTATTATCAATTCGCATCAAAACCATAAGCTAAACTGACACTTAAAAGAAATTTCCATTAGATTGTATCTGAATATTCCCCACCAACTTCCCGAGTTACGTAGATATTTCTATATTAACATTTAATAGTGTTGATGGAAATAAAGAAGAATAGCAAACTTACATTTGTATGATTGTCTTCGTGAATGTAAATCCCACAACACGTTGATTTATGGCAGAGCGCGACTTGAAAAGATTTCATCTCTCTTTGTAGTCTAACTTATTTGTTAAGTGTCACACACTTAGAGAGTCCGATAAATTTATACTTACATCCTTGTGCATCTGATTGCGCATATCCTCCATTGGGATCGGTGTTGTCTTGTATACTTTAAGGTTCGACACAAAATAAGCCTCATTGAAATGCTGTAGACGATTTCGTTGAGCATGATCTGCTCAAACAGTTATGAGCATCTGACTCAAAGATAAGAGTTACTATTGAAGGCGGCGAGGTGGCTGAGGCATGAGCACGTCAGGAAGACGCTTAGTGGCATTTCATCAAGCTTTACGTTCTGAGTTCAAATTCTGCCAAGGTCGACTTTGCCTCTCATCCTTCCAGGGTCGATAAAATTAGTACTGACCAAGCACTGAGGTCGATCTAATCGATTAAACCCACCTCACCAATTTTCAAGCCTTGTGCCTACACTAGAAAGGATTAAGGGAGTGAGTTGGCTGAACCGTTAGCACGCCGGACAAAAATGCTTTGCGTCAGTAGCCTGGTCGGAGAAGTGCAAACGTGCGCAATCTCGAGCAGGTCTATCCACGACAACCTTATGCGATACATCATAGAGAGGGCTGGGACTAAAGTTGACTTCGCGTGTGCTCTGATCAATTTGGATCAATCGAAAGCATTCGATAGGGTCGACCATCGGTATTTGGAAGCCGTCCTGAAAGCAGGTGGTTTCGGACTCATTTTCAGAGGCTAGATCGTTGCAATGCCCAGCGGCACCTACCTGTTCAATGGTCAAAATAATGGTCCCCTTTCGGAGCCGTTTGGCATCGCAGGCTCGGTCCGCCAGTGCTGCCTGCTGTCACCTCTTCTGTACGTATTGGTACTGGAGCCACTGCTGCAGAATATATATATA
>NC_068992.1:48491014-48491998 GCF_001194135.2 Octopus bimaculoides
TGCGTGTGTGTGTGTCTGTATATACAAGTACGTTTATTTATAAACGTATACACGTATGTGTTTGTGTGTGTGTGTATATGTATAAACACACACACACACACACACACACACACACACACATATATATATATATATATACATATATATATGCGCATATGTATGTACAAATGTATTACACATGCATATATACGCATACACACACATACACTCACTGGCGTTTATATATATGTGTGTGTGTGTGTGTGTGGTGTGTGTGTGTGAGTGTACCAACATTTGCATATAAACGTATATAAACATGTGCGACAGTGAAAGTGTATGTATATATATTTGTGTGTGTGTGTGTGTGTATGTGTGTGCGTGTACGGGCATGCGTATGTGTGTCAGTGAGCGTGATGAGTTTTTTATTGATGATATAGCTGGTGCAATCGTCGAAGTAATCCTGACTACTGATTTGGTGTGAAGGTGGTGGATTACAAGAGGTGTAATTTAATAATTGATATTGATGTCGAAGAGCGGTAGTGGCGGTGGAGAGCAGTGAAAAACTGTCAGGAACAGAGGGTAAGTTGGCAGGTTCACAAGTACAACAATATAAGGATCAATTGTCAGGAATATTTTAATACATAAATACGTATACACACACGCATGTATGTAAGTATACATATATATATATATGGTTGTATGCATACTTGTATACATATATATATATATATGTATGTATGCATGCTTTTATGCATGGATGCACATTTACATACACACGCACGGACATGCACACGTACACACGCATATATATGTATGTATGTATGTATGCTTACATATGATGTAAGAATTGTAAGGCATACTAGTCCATGTTATAAACGGCGCAAATATAATGACATTGAACTAGAATCCTGAATATGCAATATATATATATATATATATATGTATGTATTTATGTATGTACGTATGTATGCATGTATATATATACATATATATATATATATATAT
>NC_068992.1:48492199-48496629 GCF_001194135.2 Octopus bimaculoides
GTATATATATATATATATATATGCATGTATGTATATATACATACATATTCATACATACATACATGTATATTCATATATATATATATATATATATATATATATAGACACAAACAACATATATACACATGCATTTATATACGTATCTGTATATACACGTGTGTGTGTGTGTGTGTGTGTATATATATATATGTATTTATCTATGTATAGATTTATATGAAAGTACCTAAGTATATATATATATATATATATATATATGAACTTACCTTCACACAAACACTCACCTACATACATACATACATACACACATACTTATGTCCAACACAGCGTAAATTAGAACTGAAATATAAATATTTGAAATCCTCATTTTAGCTGAATGAAAAATATATGCATATTTTATCTATGCTATTTACAGGTGGAAAAAATAGTGACGTAATCTCCTAACTTACAGTTTTACGATTTATTGACCGCTCGTCAGAAAAGGCGTATATAACATCCTTTCCCAAAGAGTAGTTCAGATTAGTCGCTGTGTTAAGCGATCATGAATTAAACTAGCAGTTTGGTTGACATCCTAATTTGCATTCTTATGTTTTCATAGCTCGTCGTCAATTCAGTAATATTTATTTTATGTACAACAATATTCCAATCAGAAGAAGGTAAATGAATTTTAATATATCCTAAATTTCTTCTCAGGGGCAGAAAATACGTCATCCCAACGAACTGCTAACCCTCTACAATAGGAGTTATAAATGCTGTTGAATACGCAAAGATCTCACACTGCATTCAAAGAAAGACTACGTGATCATCTGGCACAATGCTGGCCCTTGATAATCCTCAACTTCTTTGTCCCAGATCTGCTGTTTTATGTCTTCTTTTTTTCTAATTCTTCAACAATGGCATCTGCTTCTTAGTGCTTGCTGATCTCCTACCATTTGTTCTCAAACATTCTTAAGTGAAGCACCTCTTTTCTTCTCGTCACCTGTATTGAGTCCATCACACTAGGCTCCTGCCCTAACAACTATGTCAATTCCTTCCTCCCTAGAATTTGGCCCCCTTGAATTCCTTCCCTCCACCTTGCGAATGGTTTTCATATATCCGATATGAGTCACATCTATTCAAGAGGAACGCCAACCTCGACGGCCTCGCCAGTATCGAAGGTCTTGTAAGACAATAAGCACAGCATCCTCTTCCATCATATAAACCAGAAAAAAAATGAATAAATAATAATATATGTAAGAGTGTACGTGCAGGATACATGTGAATATACAAATAAAAATGTTGGAATAATTCATGGGATTCACGCAGAGCAGTGAGAAACCTGACAACAATATACCTTTCTCTCTTAAAATGTTCTGATAGATTCCAATGTTAATATCCAATCGTTGTTATTTTCCTTCAGCGGAGAACACCTCCCCTTTATAAGATATGCATTCATAATATACCGCAACGTCTTAAAATTCCCTTACACCTGTAAATCGTTTGTCTTATGAACACTCGTTTTCTAAATGAAACAGATGTTCTCCGATGACGTAAAACAACAGCGTTTAGATATTCATGTTCGATCCCGTCAGAAGGTATTAACAATGAATAGATACGCTAATATTAAAATAAATATTATATTAATGTCTTATCCATGGGTTTTATGTAGCGTCATACAAACACCAACGAGCGAAAATATTTGTATTATATAGCGGCAATATTTATACGTTAAGTTTAAATTTGAAATTGTTGCAGTCTTCTTGTAATGCTTGTTTGGCGCTGCAGGAAGCCTATGGGTTTTAGGCATAAATTCTTTATTTATATTAATACAGGATTTTATATTTCCACGTGCATTTTGCGTATATGCTTTAATACATGTAATAAATTACTTGATAATATGCCTTATGTTAAGTATTCAACGTGGAGGCGCAATGGCCCATTGGTTAGGGCAGCGGACTCGCGGTCGTAGGATCGCGGTTTCGATTCCCAGACCGGGCGTTGTGAGTGTTTATTGAGTGAAAACACTTAAAGCTCCGGCAGGGGATGGTGCCGAACCCTGCTGTACTCTTTCACCACAACTTTCTCTCACTCTTACTTCCTGTTTCTGTTGTGCCTGTAATTCAACGGGCCAGCCTTGTCACACTGTTTCACGCTGAATATCCCCGAGAACTACATTAAGTGTGCACATATCTGTGGAGTGCGCAGCCACTTGCACGTTACTTTCAGGAGAAGGCTGCTCTGTTGATCGGATCAACTGGAACCCTCGTCGTCGTAACCGACCGAGTTCCAGTTTGTTATCACGGTTTAGAGACCATATATAGATATATTGAAGACTATGAGTAGTATCTGTATTGGAACCTTCTCCCATTTATATATATATATATATATATAGAACCAGCTGCATAGAAAGTGAATACACAGAAAGTGAGTATAACAGTGTCATATTTTATTGTTCTCATATGCACTACAAGATTCACGCGACAATATTTTATAGCACAGCAATTCGTATTCTCAAATGTTCAGTTTGCAACCAAGCAAAATTGAGCCGATAGCCAGCGTTTCATATAAATGGTTTCCCTCACTAATCATTGTATTAGTCATAATAAATAATTTATATACGAAAATCTCGTATTTTCAGCGTGTTTTGCATCTATCTATCTATCTATCTATCTATCTATCTATCTATCAGTCTAATCTATCTATCTAGCTAGCTAGCTATCTACCTGTCTGTTTATCTGTCTATATATATATATATATATATATATATATATATATATATATATATACACATGTGCTTCTATATATATGTATGCGTATATATGTGTGTGTGTGTGTGTGTATGTATATATATATGTATGTATGTATGTAAGTATGTATGAATGTATGTATGCATGTATGTATGTATGTATGTATTCTTATGTATTCTTATAATCACATACCCATTTATTTGTATACGTGAGCTTAGTGAATGTCTTAATCGCAGCAATCATGATTTCGCCTATACATGTATATGTGTATGCCTATTTGTGTACGTGTGTATATTTTTGCATATGTGGATGTGTATATGTGTGTATGCGTACGTGTGTGCGTGCATGTGAGTGTGTGTGTGTGTATGTTGAGTGCGAGCGTGCATTCGTGCGTGCGTGTATATGTATGTGTGTTTGTGTACGTGTGTTCGTGTGTAGATAAAAATCTTCATTAACGATGTATCTGGAAGCGAATTCAGCTATTAGATTGTGATATATTAGGTTAAAAAGAAAAAAACCTTTGGATGGTGTAAACACAAAAATCTGCCTGTGGGGAATGAACATTATGTGTATATATGTATGTGTTTGTGTGTACAATGGTATTGTGTGTGTATATATATATATATATATATATATATATATATGTGTGTGTGTGTGTGTGTGTGTGTGTGTGTGTGTGTGTGTGTGTGTGTGTGTGTGTGTGTGTGTGTAAGTATATGTGTGTGTGTATAAGTACATATGCACATAGATATACAAACATATACAAATACACACGCATATATACATACACAGGCGTATAAGATTAGCTCGTCTTGTGTTGGTGAGCAGGATTAAATTGTGTCGTTAAGCAGGATTAAGAATTTACCAATATTTTCAACTCACCGATAAGTCCAGCCTTTAAAACATGGCTGCAGAGATGGTTCCCAGATAAACCTTTCTATCTTTTAGTATAACTCATCTCTCAGGTTGCAGCCATGCTGGAATAATTGCCTGCAATTATATCGTTGGTTATATCGGCGTCTACGTCCTAGGTGGGTGAGATTTGTCCTGTACAGGATTTGAACTTCGAAAGTAAACGGATATTTTCTTATACTTAATGATATTTACAAACCGAAGTGTCCGTAGTAGTAGCACTACTATGCGAGCGTGCTCCAATTCCTATCATTTAATTATTTCATCCAACTTTCCGTTGCACAGCAATATCATAGTGAGGACATAATTCCCCAGTGAAAGTAGCAGTAGCAATGAAAAGCGAATGAACGTATGGACTACGCAGTTAGGCGTTTAATTGTAATTTCATTGGGTAAAGCAGATGATCCTTCAATCTTTCTACTTTGTATATGACGTTAATTCTTTTAGTGCAAAGTGACTAGATCATTTACTCTTTTACTCTTTTACTCTTTTACTTGTTTCAATCATTTGACTGCGGCCATGCTAGGGCACCGCCTTTAGTCGAGCAAATTGACCCCGGGACTTATTCTTTGTAAGCCTAGTACTTATTCTATCGGTCTGTTTTTGCCGAACCGCTAAGTTACGGGGTCGTAAACACACCAGCATCGGTTGTCAAGCGATGGTAGGGGGACAAACACAGACACACAAACACACATACATACATATATATATATATATACATATATATGACGGGTTTCTTCCAGTTTTCGTCTACCAAATCCACTCACAAGGCTTTGGTCGGTCCGAGGCTATAGT
>NC_068992.1:48497086-48499538 GCF_001194135.2 Octopus bimaculoides
GAAAGTTTTTCCATTTCTTTTAGAGAAACGTTGTCATCTGCTGGTAGTGATACATCAATTATTATTATCATCATTATTATTATTATTATTATTATTATTATTATTATTATTATTATTATTATTATTATTATAATCATTACAATCTTCATATCTAAGCCGATGTTGCTCATTAAAAATGACTGCTATAGGTCATGCTTACTGTGCTTAATTTTATACACGAAACAGAAGCATGTCTTTCCATGTATTTTTTAATTATTTTTCTAGTGAGGGTGGGTAGGGGAAGGGGTGATTACAACCAAATTGTATTTGGCTCAGGGTTAGAAACATTTCTATAGATTGCTGAAAATATTTGCCATATTTATTATGTTCCATGCATACACACTCATACATACATATACACATATATATACTTACACAAATATGCATAATATGCATGTGTATATGTGTAGGTACATTACACTTAAATTCACAGGAAAGCACCATATGTATGTATGTATGTATCGGAACTTAACAGGCTTTTAGCTAGCAAACTGGCACTCAAAACGTTTGTCCGCTTTCCTTTTTGTTCCCATCCGTCCATCAATTCATCCATCCTCTCCTCTTGTAATTCCTGGAAGAGTGGCAAAGATAGAGTCCTCAGGCACTTCTTCCATAGGAAGCAAACGTCATTAGACTTTCCAGCTGGATTCTCAAATGTGACCAATGGAAACGATATATATTACCCAACCATTACACTCTTAGTCTATCTCTGGGTCTCCTATCGGTTGATTCCGTTTGAAGATCCGTCTTGCGATTGTTTCCTGCGACATTTCCATCACATATCCGTAGTGCCAGTGTTGTGACCTCCCAATATGAGAAATAGCAGCTCCACCTGGAGAGAAACATACCTTTCCCTAAAATATTGCCTAGTTAGCTTAGTAATTGCTTTGTCAGACCGAATTATAGAGTTAGTGACACCAAACACAGACGCGAAGTATCCAAACAATTTGTCCAGTGAACGAAACAGAAAAAGCAAAAGATTGTGTGTTGGTCAAAGGGTGGTCCAGCAATTGTAAGGCGGCCACAATTTTAAATCAACCGAAATATGTTTGCTATGAATAAATCAAAGATTCCTAATTAATTTGCAATTAGATATCACGTCGATAAGAAGAAATCCAAATTCTACGTTCAACGTTTAAGAAAAACAGCGGATAAGGCACGACTCTCACAAAACAAAAGACTAATAAACCGAAAAGAAAAAAAGTATGGAAGAGCGGCGGGAATGAGATTTTGTTAACAAGAGAGAATAAATGCTTGGCATTTAGTATTTATAGATTAAATCTTCCTTTAGATGATTCTTTAGATATTTTATATTAACCAATTTTTGGCAGCAACAAAGCAAATGTAAGCATGCCAAATTTTCCTACGGGTGCTGGGTTTTTAAAACGGTAACCTCCGTCCGTTACAGATTTCCTGAAGGGGATGGATATTTAACGATTGCGTGTGTGTTTATATATATATGTGTGTTCGTGTGTGTGTGTGTGTGTGTGTGTGTGTGTGTGTGTGTGTGTGTGTGTGTGTGTGTGTGTGTGTGTGTGTGTGTGTGCATGTATGTATATACACACACAGTGACTCAAACACACGCGCACGCACACACATACAGACATACATACGAATGAGATATGATCGGCATTTATTGCGATACACCGAAACTATCGCAGAATAACGAGAAATATAAGTAGGAGGAAAAGAATATGAAGATGCAAGAAGAAACATACGTATCTTAATGTGTGTATATGTGCATATATATATTTGTGCGTCTATCTGTTTATGTATGTACACATGTATAAATGTATATATGTGTGTATATATAAGTGTGTCTGTGTGTGTGTGTATGTATGCTTTCTTATGAATATACGCATAAAGAACCACAGTATAAACACAAATAGATACTTAGATACATACGTACTTTTTTTTTCTTTATGAATGTATGTGTAATGCACCTACACATATACACATAGGTATATGTATGCATATATGTGTTTATTTACATATATTGTGTATATGTATATATAAGTGTGTGAGTGTACGTATATGCAAAACAACTGCATGTATGTATGCACGGAGTATAATAAACATGGCTAATGTTTTCAACAATCTACTGAAATGTTTCTAACCTTGAGCCAAAAACAATGTCGTAGTAATGTTATATGATCAATCCTCCCCCACCTTCGCAACCAAAATAGAAAAGCATCTCAGAAGACTAAGGACAGTACGCATGACCCATGGCTGCCATTTTTAACGAGTGACATCGTTGAAGTTGATATACGGCTTGCATATGAAGGTAATTGTAGTAGAAATAATAATAATAATAATAATAATAATAATAATAATAATAATAATAATAATAATAATAATAATAATAACAATAATAATAATAATAAAAGTAATAATAATAATAATAATAATAATA
>NC_068992.1:48500488-48502762 GCF_001194135.2 Octopus bimaculoides
CAACAACAACAACAACAACAACAACAACAATAATAATAATAATAATAATAATAATAATGATAATAATAATAATCTTTGCTTGTTTGCAACGAGGAGCTGTTTCAGTTCCTCCATTACCACTTCAGGCCCTTTCTTTCAACGTCATACTTCCTGTTCAGTGCCCTGTAATTTTGGTCGCTTTTAAGCTTCCCTTTCTCTTTTCGACCTAACACAGAAATGTCCTTCTACCATGGATCTTTTCTTTTTCTTCACATCAACACCCACATTTTCAGCTACAACAATACTTGCTGCCTTGATCAATTCATTTGTTTCTGTGATGTTATTTTTTCTGATGTATTTCAGAATTTCATTCGCATTTTTCGTTTCTTGGTTCAATTTCCACCGATCAACCCTTTTAAGGTCGCAAATAATGTCGCTATCGTTCTCTTGTAGCCTTGCCTTTATTCTGTTGTAGATTTCCTTTTGCACATCTGTCATGCCACCATTAGTTTATTGTCTTCTTCCAGACTATCTATATCTCTCTCTCTCATCGAGCAAGCTACCACTGTTCCTTTCCTGTGGTTTATTAGAGATATCTCATCTCTGTTTTCTGCTATGAGATTACTTTTATCATTAAGAACTGTATTTTCATCGTTTCCTCTGCTGCTGTTTTCCAATACCCGTCTTTTGATAGCTTCGAGCTCTACTTCTGTGAACCAACGATTTTTTTCTTATTGCTCTAGCTTGATCAAATAATCTCTGTTCCCTGAGTTGAAACAATACTCTTTCTCTCCATTGATCATACATACGTTGTCGGTGTCCCCTAATATGAACGCCATTTTTGTCTACAAGGTTGCTCAGGTAGTAACACTCCATGACCGCAGCATTGATTTGTTTGTTCCATCTACGCCGTGTGTGGTGGTCCCTTTCTGGATAGCGACAGCCTGGAGTCGGACCAGTATATCTGAGCCTGCCGGGTGCAACACTGTCACCATCATTGGCTTCAGTTTCATTACCACCGTTATTCGCAATATTTTGTTTTTTCATAGTTACTCATATGAGGCAGCGATTATCAGGTTGCGCAGTTACCAATATTTTTATTGTGACACCATCACTAGATGTATCAGCAATCAGGACATGGGTAGACTCCACCCGCTTCCTTTCATTATTATTATTATTAACATTGATATTATTATTTTCATTTTATATTATTATTTCATTTTTCTATTTGTCATTGTTAAGATTTACTCTGACCCGACATGAGTTTTAGCTATATTATTATTATTATTATTATTATTATTGTTGTTGTTGTTGTTGTTGTTGTTGTTGTTGTTGTTATTACTATTATATAATATAGTGTTAATTGAGAAAGAAGGCAAACGATGCTGGATCATATATATAGCATGCGCAGCTGACAACAAGGTATACGATAAGGAAGAAAGAAAAGTCGATAGATATGACAGGTTAGCTTCGTAAGTTAAGCAATTGTGGTCACTGAAATAGGTAGTAGTAGTACCAGTATCTGTCGGAGCCCTGGGAACAGTGAGTAAAAATCTTCAGAAGTATGTGGAACAAATAGATGTTGCAATAAAGGTGGAGCACTTACAGAAAATAGCACTGCTTAGAAATTTTTCGTTATTTTACTGGTTGTTTATGTTGTGTGTTCAAGTCTCAGAGAAGGATACTTTTTTTCTTATATTTCTGTGGTCCGTGAATTAAGAATCTGTATTTAAGTAGAGTAAGTCGGTCATATTAGCTTCAAAAGATGAGGAAAGAAGGAGGGATGAAGACACAGAGAGTAGAAACAGATAGAGAGACAGGGAGAGAGAGATGGAGAGAGAGGGAGGAGAGAGAGTACATAGATGAGATAGCGTAGAGACAGGAGGGACAGCAGGGGAGTAGGATGAAAGGGAAAACGGATAGTGAGGAAGAGAGAGACTGGTGGATAAAGAGGGAAACATGAACGATTACATAGATACCGGCCATGACGAAGGGAAATAACCCTGAAACTCGAGTCGCCTTTATATATTTATATATTTGATCCTTTATATTGAACACTCAATATTTCATCTACATTCAATACTTTATTTCATGGTGCCATCCATTTTTATTTTATTTTATATTATATATTGTATATTATATTATATATTGTATATTCCATATTCTATATCCCACACTGGTTCTGCAGGAATATAAATAAAACATAAAAAACAGACAGTGTTGGAACTCTTTTAAACAAAATAATATATTCCTCTATACACAATCATACAAAAAAAAAACCTTTTTTGTATTTAT
>NC_068992.1:48503327-48505824 GCF_001194135.2 Octopus bimaculoides
ATATATATATATATATATATATATATATATATACACACATACACAGAAAGACAGACAGGTAGATAGACAGAGATTGAGAGGTAGAGAGTAAGAAACAGTGATAAGAAAAGAGAGAAAGGGAGAGAGAGTAAGAGAGAGGGAGATAGAGAGAAGAATAGGGGGTAAGAGAGAGTAAAATGAGAGGTGATATTGTGTGTGAGGAAGATAGGGTGATGGAGGAAGAAACAAACAGGTAAGAAAGATTAGATAGGTAAATAAATAAATAATTAGACACATAGATATATCGATCAATAGATGAATCGATTGATAGATAGGTTGATCAATAGATAGATAGACTGATAGACAGACGGATAGGTAAAGAGAGAGAATGGGTGTAGCAGAAAAACAGTCAACTGTTACATTTGGTGTTGATGGAATTATTGAACGAAGCAGTAGCAGCGGCAGCAACTGCAGCATTATCAGCAGCAGTGCTGTGTTGAAATAATTTCCAATTCATCAATTTAATAACACAGTGGATTGTTGTTGATTTCTAATTAAGTCGACTATAACAACAAATACAACAACAACAACAACAACAACAACAACAACAACAACAGCGACTGCAGTGATAAACGTATCACAACAACCATCAGCAATATCGGCAGCAGCAGCAGCAGAAGCAGCAGCAGCAACAGCATTATCACCATAAGAATTACCAATTACAAGAACAGCACAAATATCATCAAGACGTCTTGTTCACTATCAGCAGCACCACAACCAATGCCATCACACTCATCATCAACACCAACACCAACATCACTTCCATCAACACCATCACTACCAACATCATCATCACTAGCACCGTCGCCACCGACGCCACCACCACCACCGTCACCATCACCAACACCACTGTCATCTCCAGCACCGCCACCGCCATGATGATGACGACGACGACGATGACAACGTAGCAGATGATGATTGATGATTGATGAAAGCAATGTCGAGAACGATTCTTCTTCTTCTTCTTCTTCTTCTTCTTCTTATTATTATTATTATTATTATTATTATTATTATTATTATTATTATTATTATCACCGTCATCATCATCATCATCATCATCATCATCATCATCATTATTATTATTATGTTAACGATAATGTGTTTTTCTTAATATCATTTGTTTTGTGTTTGCATATTGTTGTTGTAACATCACCAGCATAAAAGCACACATACAGAAATACATCGGGTTTACGAACAGCCTGTTCAAGCTTATCACTCACAAATTCTTCCTTCAGGATTGCAGAGAGGCGCAACACCACGTCCTTGACCAGCTACATATGACGTTTAATAGAGGAGCGCACACTATCCATAATTAAATGGAGGCTCCATGAACAACTTGAACTGTACCTCAGTGAGAGCAAAGAATATAAGCTTTGCTTGGTTAAAACAGCAAAAAAAAACCCTCAAAAACTCACTTGATTCAGAGACATTTTTAAGCCCCACCAAAAAGAAAACAAATGTTTAATCAGTGTCCTCATGAGAGAAAATACGTATTTAAAACATAGAATTCCCTGTTTGCCGACGAGGGGAATGCAGCCAATTAAAGCCGGCCTGCCATAAAGACAATCGGAATCGATCTAAAGAGGATAGATAACTCAGCCCCACCCATAAGAATTACCAATTAGAAGAATAGCACAAATATCATCAAGACGTCTTCCACCAATATTAACATATCCCGGAGAGAGGTGACAATATTCGCAATGAATTTGATATGACGAAGCATACTGCTTAGCGGGTGCCACGTCGTCTGGCACCTGATCAAATGCATAAAATCCTGATCGCATGACAGGAATATCTGACATTGTCTGAGAGAGATCCAGCTGACTTCCATGAACACTTCCTGATCCAGGATAAATGTTGCCTTCATCACTTTGAGCCAGAGGCAAAGCGGAAATCCGTATCCCCTTTCACCTACTCCAAAGAAGAGCAAGGCTGTTCCATCTGCCAGGAAGGTGACGGCCTCAGTTTATCGGTTTACAAACGCTATTGTGTTTACTATGTTCAAAAGGGCCACAACATCAATGGTGAGTACTGTGCTAACTTGCTGAGGCACTTACTAACGCCCAGGAAAACTAAGGGGTCTTGTTTCACCAGGACAATACTCCGGCTCACAAGTCTTGATTTCAATGGCTGCTGTACCCGAATGTGACTTTGGTTAATCACACTCACGATTTTCCTGATTTGGCCCCATCTGACTATCATCTGTGCCGCAACATGAAAGAACAAATGACTGGGAACCAGTTTTCGCAGTGATGATCACATCATAAATACTGTTGATGACTTTTTTCACCAACTGTATGAAATGTTTTTAACCAATGTGATCCAAGCGCTGCAGTACCAACAGAAGAGGTGTGTGGACCGCAAGGGGGAATATGTTGAAAAACAAATCTCATTTGGTCACATTCATGATTTGTATCTATCTTGTTCAGGCTATCAACTTTCCAGCCGACCTATATAT
>NC_068992.1:48506059-48507692 GCF_001194135.2 Octopus bimaculoides
CTTAGATGCTTCCTTCACAAAAATACGTATACACACAGAAACGTATGTACGAAAATGAATAAATACACGCACACACACACACACACACACACATACACAGATATATATATACATATATATGCATACATATATATATATATATATATATATATATATATAGAGAGAGAGAGAGAGAGAGAGAGAGAGAGAGAGAGAGAGAGAGTGAGAGAGAGAGAAAGAAAGAGAGACAGGGGGAGGGAGGGTTAAGTCAATCTGTATAAATACATATAGGAGACGTATGTCTCCTACTTACAGTCATAAATATCTGTGAATGTATTATTAATTATTTATTATTCAACACTTTATCGACTTTGTTACGACTTCGTCGCTATCGTGACCAAAAATAACAGAAAATCGTAAAACCACATCTCTCATTAAAGGAAAACACTAAATAAAAATTTTAAGTAAAATTAATCAGCTAAATAATTAATTACATACTTCCAACGCAAACGCTCCCTAGCTTCCAAATATGGTTGAGTATGTAGCTTAGGCATGTGCGAAACGTGATGGGGCAGCGTGTGGAATTTTCGTTTCAATGTATTGGGTTATCGGATAATTTCGATTACTTCTTTCCACTGTTATTTGAATTAACATGAACATTATTTTTATCGCAGCGTTTTACGCGTTTTTGTTGTTGCTGTTGTTTTGTTTTCTTCTTTGTCGTATCCTTCCTCTTCAATCTTACTTATCCTGTTTTTGAAATTTGAATAAATTTTATCATTTTTTTTAGATATACGTCGATGGAGTTCCAAGTAGAAAAAAGTGACTGTTCTCGATACTTGCTTCTCTTCGCTTTCACACAAGATTTCATATCTGCCAAAGCCGTTCGAGATATTTGCGCTGCGAACGGTAAAAGCGCCATGACTGAAAGAACCTGCACAGAACTGATTCCCACGCTTCAAGCATAAGAAATTTAACCTCACAGTCTCTCCTTGTTCCAGCCAACTCGTTCATTTCAATGAGAATCGATTTAACGAGCTTATTCACGAGAATGCGTGCCAATCCACTAAAGAATTCGCTCAGCAGATGGAATGCTCTCATCACTATCGTTTCCCATTACATTCAGTCGATGGGTAAGGTCCAAAAATTTGGTGCAACTGAGCCACAGATTCTGAACAAAAGAGACAAACTACAACGCTTTTCTGTTGCCACTAGTTTGCTCAAGCATCCACCGTTCTACTCTACTCAACGTATTCTCCCCACAAAGCTCATTTAGATTATAACCGTTTTAGTCTCTGCCCAAAACTCCGCGAAGAATTTCACTCAACATCGACGTAAAACTGAAAAAGTGGCTCGATGAATTCTCTGAGTCAAGACCCAATGATTTATACCGCCAGGCCATTGATAGTCTAGTGGAATATTGGTAAGAAGTCGAAAACAATGAAGGAACATATGTTACTGACTGATGTATTAAAACTGTCGAAGAAAAATAACGGTCAAGATGAAAGTGAAATCTAAATGAATTTATCTACCAACCTAATAAGCATTCCTTTCGGGTAACAAAGTTCTGTTTCTCGAGTCTATGACAGGAGAGAGAGAGAGAGAGAGAGAGAGAGAGAGAGAGAGAGAGAGAGAGAGAGAGAGAGAGAGAGAG
>NC_068992.1:48508380-48509699 GCF_001194135.2 Octopus bimaculoides
ATATATATATATATATATATATATATACATATCAATATGTATATATATATGTATGTATAAATACACACATACACATATATGTGTTTGTGCTTACAAAGACAGATGTATATAGATATAATATATTTCTGCATAAATGCGAAAAACAAATTATTTCGTTTATTTGTTACATAAAACTTACAACCACACTCACACGCACATATAGACACACATACACACACACACATATACATACATATATATATATATACATAAATATATATATATATGCATACATGCACATGCACAAGCATTAGTATATGTGTGTATATGTGGGGTGCATGTGCATTTGCATATATATATATATGTATATATATATACATGCATATATATATATTCATGTATACTTGTATATCTGTATATGCATATATGTGGATGCATGGATGCGTGTAAGTATGTAAGAGAGAAGCTTTGTATGTGCGTATATATGTATGTGTGGTGGGGTGTATTAAAAGTATATAAACAGACGACAAGACTTTCTCGATTGATTGGTGAGAATCGTTTAAGAGCGTGCTTTATCGTTAGAGTGCTGAAGAGAAAGTCTCTATGTGTGAGTAAGAGGCTGTCCGTTGATATATTGTGCGTCCATGTGTGTGTGAGGGTATGTGCGTGTGCGAGCGAGCTATGTATCTCTTTGTGTCTGCGTCTTTGCCTGTGGCTGTGAGTATCCGCGCGAAGAAATACATAGACGCGGGAGCGCACGCTCATTGATTTGGTTCGATTGATTTTTTAAAAGATATAAATTTATATTAGCAAGTTTCGAACGTTACAAGAAAGTATATTTGTGTGTGTGTATTTACACACACACACACACACACACACACACACACACACACACACACACGCGCGCGCGCGCGCACACACACACACACATGTATATATATATATCCATATATATACATACACCCCCACACACATATAGATACATTATATATATATACATATATAATAGGTATATACATATGTAAGTATATAGAGGTGTGTGTATATATATATATATATATATATATATATATATATATATATATATATATATATATATATATATATATATATACATATATATATATATATCTACACACATACATAAGCCCAAGTAAATGTTACAGATACGTGCATACACACATTCACATCCACGTATGCATACACACACATGCACACACACAGAGAAGCTTATACATGCACGCTAGCATAAAATAAACATACAACCGTAGTGTACACACAACAGAAAAGCAATTAATATAGAAATGAACGCACATGTATAATTTATATATGTATATATA
>NC_068992.1:48509736-48510476 GCF_001194135.2 Octopus bimaculoides
TATATATAAGGGCGAAGACATAACGCAAAAAGGCGCACACATGTTATAGATAGATAGATAGATAGATAGATAGATAGATAGATAGATAGATAGATAGTGATATAGTTATACAAAGAGACGGAGAGAAATGCCATTTAGTAAGAAGGGGTAAAATCACATGTAAAAATAGAAAAGGAATTTGTTAAGTCACAATAAGTAAATGATAATCATAATAATAATAATAATAATAATAATAATAATAATAATAATAATGATGATGATAATAATAATAATAATAATAGTAATAATAATAATGATAATAATAATAATAATAATGATAATAATAATAATAATAATAATAATAATAATGATAATAATAATAATAATAATAATAATAATAATAATAATAATAATAATAACAATAATAATGACAACAACAGCAACAACAACAGTACCAACAGGAGCAACAACAATAACAACCATAATAACTGTCATTGTTGTGTTGCAGTTATCATTACTATTATTATTACCGCTGTATTTGTCAAATAAATGAGGGAAAAGCAGTAGGAGACGGATGAGGAAAAGTAAAAGGTGATGGAAAGAATAATCTAAAAAAGAGAAAAGGGAGGAAGGTAGATGATGATGATGATGATGATGATGACGTTGATGATGATGATGATGATGTTGATGATGAAGAAGAAGAAGAAGAAGAAGAAGAAGAAGAAGAAGAAGAAGAAAGAGTAGGAGGAGGAGAAGGAGGA
>NC_068992.1:48510714-48511268 GCF_001194135.2 Octopus bimaculoides
TGAAGAAAATGGATGTGACTCAAGAAAAGGAGACGGAAGGGGAGCAAAAGGAGGAAGAGGGGGAAGGGGAAGAAGAAGATTGGGAGGAAGCTGTAGGGGAAGAAGCAGAAGTGGAGGTGCAGAAGGGGAGTAGGCAGTGGATAGAAGGAGTAGTAGTAGTAATGACGATGATGATGACGAAGAAGAAGAAAGCAGGAGGAGGAAGTGGAGGAGGAGGAAAATATATATTTAAATGTGAGTGAAAAAAACGAATATGTATTGGCGAGGTTATTGATTGATGGTAAAATGTGCACTGGTGTAATCGATTCCAATCGAAAAGTTGCACATTTTGCTTGCTTGTTATTGTTGTTGTTAATTTATGGTAATGGGGTTGAAGGGGGTGTTATGTTTAGTTTTATATATAAGAGTACGTATGCATGCGTGTATGTATAAACATACATACATTTATCAGTCTATACATAGATATACATATACATACATATATGTACATATATGTGTGTGTGTATGTACTTTGTATATTTATATATATATATATATATATATATATATATATA
>NC_068992.1:48511278-48512661 GCF_001194135.2 Octopus bimaculoides
TATATATATATATATATATATATATATATATATATATGCTTATATATATTCATATACATGTATATATATATATATATGTGCATATACATCGACACACACACATGCATAAACAAGTGTGTATGTATAAAATTACACCTGTACGTATATGCATACATATATACGTATGTAAGCATGTATGTATGTATGCACAATTGTATATATATATATATATATATATATATATATATATATATATATATATATATATATATATATATATATATATATATATATATATATTCACATGTGTATGTATATATATATATATGTGTGTGTGTATATATATATATTTGCGTGTGTATGTATATATGCATATATGTCTATTTTTTATATTATCATTATTATTTATGTTTTTATTAACATTTTTGTTCTCCTTTTTCTTCTTTTTCTTCTTCTTCTTCTACTTCTTATTACTCTTATTATTATTATTATTATTATTATTATTATTATTATTATTATTATTATTATTATTATTATTATTATTATTATCATTATTATTATATAAAAGACATTATCATTATTATCATTGTTATAACATTACATAAAATTCTAATTCAAAATATAATAAATATACACGGAAAACACATATAACCCCCAAAAAGAAAGAACTATTAAACAGCAAGTGGAAAATAGGAAAATACCAATGAGAACAGCAAAAGAGGTAAACAGAATTATTAAGACTGATTTCCTGAATACGCCAAGTAAATCCTCATTTAAATTCCTCTCCAAGAATTTCGAATAAAGAATATTTGAAAAAATCCACACAAATAATCATTGAGAAGAAATTAAAATAATAAAACTATTTCAAAATCATTCACCGTGTTGTTATATTAGTTGTAGTTGTTGTTGCTGTTTTTATTTTATGTTTTTGTTGCTGCTACTGCTGCTGCTGTTGTTGTTGTTGTTATTATTGTTGTTATTGTTGGCTTCTGGTGTCAGTTGTTCTTGTTTCATTTTGTTTATTTGTTTTATTTTTTGCATTTGTATTTTATGTTTTGTTTTGCTTATATGCTGGTGTATATTCTTATATATATTAATGTCGCCATGAACTGTAAAGTGAACATTTGCATGCATGCATGTGTTTGTACCCACCTCACAAATATGTGTGTGTGTGAGAGAGAGAGAAGAGAGAGAGAAAGAAAGAGAGAGTGTGTGTGCGTATGAGTTTGCGCATTCATACACATATATAAACATATGAATATGTGTGAATAAACATTTGCGTGCTTAAATCACACACACCCGCACATATATATATATGTATTCATACATTTACATACACATACATGTATATACACATACGCCAACATTCACAACACCCCTATATATATATGTATATGTATATAT
>NC_068992.1:48512671-48515969 GCF_001194135.2 Octopus bimaculoides
TATATATTTACATACAGGCACACTTACTCACACACACACACACACACATACACACACACACACAAACACACACACACACACACACACATATATATATATATATATATATATATATATATATTGCGTTGGCAAGAAAGTAATTTCGTTTTTTTGCAAAAAGAGTTATGATTTTTATTAATGACTTTGCCAATGCAATGATTTTTTTTCCTTTGGACATTTGATAGCCGTTACTTTTAGCTTACTTTAGCAGTAAATTGCGCGTAATTTTGTTTACAGCCGTTAGTTCAGTGTCGATTTTAACATGGAGTAAAAAAAAAGGAACATTTTGGCTATATTTTAATTTTTTATTTTCGTAAAGGCAAGAAAGCTGTTGGGGCTCACAAAGAGATATGTGAAATTTATGGTGTTGACTGCTTAACAGAATGCACATGTCAGAAATAGTTTTAAAAATTCTCTTCTGGAGATTTTTGACTCAAAGATGATCCACGTTCTGCTTGACCTTCTGAAGTTGATGATGACCAAATTAAAGCCATAATTGCGAGAGATTGCAGAGAGGTTAAATTTGTCACACACAACAATTGAAAATCACTTAATATATCTTGGACTTGTTAAGAAATTCGACACTTGTGTTCCACATAAATTCAAAGCGATTCACTTAATATAACGAATCAATATTTGCGATATGCATCTCAAACGAAATGTAATCGACCATTTTTTCAAACGAATCATCACCGGTGATGAAAAATAGATTGTTTACAATAACATCAGTCGAAATCGATCATGGTCCAAGCTGAATTGCATCAACAAAGGCCATGCTGTCAATTTGGTTGGATTACATAGGTGTTGTGTATTTTGAAGCGGAACTACTATTAATTTTAAACAGAGATATTCTGCACATATAAACTCACTTACGTATGAGGAACATAGTAAATCTACCTCTCTAGCCAACCATATACACCATCTAATAAATAGAAAGGTACCATACTGGATATCCTAGGCCATAATAGATTCTGGGGTCCCATACCAAGGCTAGCGATCCACTTGCGGACTATGCATAAAAGAAGCCTTTCAAATATCATTGCATAATTCACCGCAATTACTAAATACACAAAGCAAACATTTTCTACATGTCATAGTTTCTATCACACCTTTAAATTACTCCATTGTCCCAAATGCAAACAAAATCAACCCGCTTAACACATCCATCTATATGTATTATGTATGTATATGTATGTGTGTATATGTGCGTGCCTTATATGTACGCTTAAGTGCATATGTGTATAAGTATGTGTTAGGTCTTAAATTTTAATTCTGAATTTTAGGTTTAATTCTTAATCCTTTATTTCATGTCATTTAATGGCTATGAAGCTTGGGATGCAATTATAAATATTTGCACTAAACTGTTGTCCCATAACCTTGCTTAGATTGGCCTTCCACTCTCACTCTACAGAAAATTTAAGGTTTAACCTCGAACCACTATACAATACTGACATATCTATATCGTAACCTTTACTTTTATTTATTCATTTTTATCTTTACCCTGTTACCTCTATCTCATTTTATTTTTATTCCCTTTCTCCTCTCTCTCATACACACTCAGTCACAAAACTCATTTAGGATATATCTGTCATTACTTATTATTTTATTTTTATTTTTATTTTATTCTTATTTTTCCCTTTTATCACTATCCTATTGTAATCCTTTCTCCTGTCTCTGTTTCACTCTTTATCCCACCCTCTCTCTCATGTACCCACTCACAAAACACATTTCTATCCATCATACTTTCTTGCTCTGTATACACATTTACAATATGAATACATCATTGAGAATACTGCCAAAATACTGCCTGGATTTACCTGGGATTTTAACTAAAAAACTGTGTCTTCATGGAAGTACCGACCAAAATCCATATCCTGTGAAAAATGATGAATTGCGAGCATTATTCTCCTGCCTTTATTATTCTATCTATTTTTAGTCTTTATTCTTGTTTTGTACTACTTTATTCTTCTATTTCATTCCATATAAACTGTGAATTTTATTCCTTGTAAACTGAAAATTTTCCCCGTCTAAAATATTCATACCTTGTCTCTAATGACGGATTACCCAGTGCTCGGACATGCTAACCAAACACATGTGTTAACCCAGAAACTGCAGTTAGACTTCATATTCACCTTACCCTAATTAAATTATTCTAAATGGCTTGAGATATTCATGAACTAAACTCCTCACAAGTGAATTAAGCCCCTAATATATATAGCTATTAGGGCGGCGAGCTGGTAGAATCGTTAGCACGCCGGGCGAAGTGCTTAGCGGTATTTCGTCTGCCGTTACGTTCTGAGTTCAAATTCCTTTCGGGGTTGATAAATTAAGTACCATTTATGCACTGGGGTCGATGTTATCCACTCAATCCCTTTGTCTGTCTTTGTCTCCTCTATGTTTATCCCCCTGTGGGCAATACATAAATATATATATATATATATATATATATATATATATAATAATTTAAGGAATGGAGAAAACGCATGTTATAATTGCATACTTTATTCCTACATATGTTTCAAAGGATTACACCCTGTGTGATCCATAGGGATCTTTGATATTAAAATTGTAACCTTCTCATCATATATATATATATATATATATATATATATATATATACAGCGTATTCTGCTTACTCAGTTGGTCGAATAAAGCATTTGTAAGATAATACTTAAACTCCCAATCAAGAGGCGCAATGGGAAGTTGACTCTACTCTAAGCATTGAGTTCCTTATCAGTAAATGTTTCTTTGTTATTCTTGAACCTTCTTTAAAATAATGGCTCCATTTAACGTTTATACATATTTATAAATGCGTGCATATACATACATATATACATAAATATAAATATATATGTGAATACATATCTATAAACTTTTATATGCTATGCTTTGTAATTTTTGTAACGTATATACGGACCTTGTGGATAAAAATGGATCACTGCCTCTGTTCTTATTGCCATTGTGGTTCCTGTTGATGTCGTCAACGCAGCTATGATGATGTTGTTGTACTGTGTTGTTGCAGAGGAAGATAAATCTCATATTAAAGATGGGAATATAGAAAGAAACAAAATAAGACAAAGCATAAGGAATATATGAAGATAAAGAGTAGTGGTGGTGTTGTTATGGTGACATTTGTATTGTTGCTAACGCTTGGAAACTGCAATTAGCCAAAAGAAAAGAAACTGTTTATGCACATGTGTATCAGCGTATATGCATATACGTATATATGTGTGAATATATATATATATATACATATATA
>NC_068992.1:48517437-48521424 GCF_001194135.2 Octopus bimaculoides
TATATATATATATATATATATATATATTTATATATATACATAGATATGTGCTTATGCATATGTGCGTGAGAGTGTGCGTGTGTGTGTATTTGTTTGTCTATATATGTATATGCATACATTTGTATGTATGTAGGCGTAATATTCTGACATAAGAAACTTGCTTTGAACATATGCATATAGAGAAATATGTGCAGAGACATGCACACATACACACATACACACGCACATTCACACAGTCATACACACACACACACACACACACACGTATGTTATATATAATTTATATATTTATGTATGTTTATAAAATTCGCGCTATTAAATATGTGCACATAATAGCCGATACATTTCTGTGTATGCATGCATTTCGTAATACGCATGTATGGTGGCATGTGTGTATATTTATGTATATAAATATGTAATTATATAATATATATATATACATATACACACATTTATATATATATATATATATATATATATATATATATATATATATATATGCACATACATAGCGACCCTCGCATGCACGTATATATATTTCTGTGGAAAACAATAAGCTAATGCCCAAGGCTGTCAAGGGAAAGAACTGCAGAAACGAAGCCATATTGGATCATATTCCTTAAATGAATCGAGTTAGAGTGCTATTGCGCGTGATGGTCGTCTTCAATGTTTTGAATTTGGCCAATATTGGCTATTGGGGTTTGAGTAACATAGCCAACCATCATCGATGGATAGGACATCCTCCGCTGGATCATATTCTTCCTCAATACAAGTAGGCACTTGCAAATTATGCCTAATCGAAAGCATAGTTTGCAGTACATACACATATATATATATATATATATATATATATTACGGAGATGTACTTGCATAGCAAGTGACTTGCTCTGAGATCGTGTGCTGGAACGGAAACAATTGCAGCGTGGAAAGTGTTTATAAGCCATTTAAAATAACACACAAAACTTTTCAGATCAGCAGCAAGAGTGACAAGTTATCTGACAGGTCTTGGATGGAAGGCCAAAACTACTATTGACAACGAAAAGCACAGAGATGGCAATCATTTATGAAGTAAGAAATGCCGAAATAAAATTCGAGTCTTAACAGATCCATCCATCATATATCATATTATCCCAGCTGCATTGAGAGAGATACATTTCACAGTGCAAGTTGGAAAGGAGCATGTCCCAGAAGAACCAAAGCGGAGGAGCATTTTCCAAAAGTACGAAACACAAAGATTTATATCCTCGGAGCTGTAAGAGACACAGAAGTACAAATTTCATGGGTAGGAGACGCAGAAGATCATACACAAATCTTTACAATACGTACATAAGATCATCAATCCAGAAAGAAAGACAGAGAGTCTGTATCGTTGGGAAGATCTCTACGTTAGGATCATATTATCGTTATTCCATGTGACATGACAATGAAAAACATCTATTTACATGTCATATTCCCATCTTGAGACACGGTTCGGATCGAAACCGATCTGAAGGGTTTCAGACAAATACGTAGAAGACGCTAGGATAAATTGATTACATCCGTCATTTTTGTGAGCGATATGAACCGTATGCGGATTAAATGTTCTTCGTGATATATTACACCTTGGAATTCATTTTTGAAGATGACAGAAATGCTAAAGATAATTACCGTTATCCAAAACCTCTTCACACACAAACTATTAAAGTAACATAGAAGCAAATAGTATACGTTAGTCTTTATATTACACCAACAAAGCAGAAATATGACCTTCTTTCTCTGATTGTAAATCATTGATCTCTCAAGAGAATATACGTTTCTCATCAAGAAACCATAAACGGCATAATTAACATTCTTGAGAAAGTGACCGCAACAGAACTGACAGTGAGGAAATTGAAACCCGGTCGCGAAAAGTAGAACAGTTTTGGTTGAATAATTTTGGATCATTTAGTTTGAAGAACACTGAATTTCTGAACAAAACTTTATTAAAAAGTACTAATTCTAAGGTCCTTGCGAGCAAAGGATAAAAGTAATATTACTACTACTACTACTACTACTACTACTATTAATAATAATAATAATAATAATAATAATAATAATAATAATGATAATAATGATAATATCGTCATTATACAACAATAATAATGATGGTTTCAAATTTTGGCTCAAAACCAGCAATATCGGCCTCACTGTTCAACTGGTGTTTATTTTATCGACACACAAATGATGAAAGACAAAGTCAACCCTGGTGGTATTTGATCTCAGAACGTAAAAACGAAAGAAGTGTCGCTAAGCACCTTTTCCGATGCGATAACGATTTTGCCAGCTCGCCACCTTCTGTAACAACAACATCAAAAACAACAACAACAACAACAACAATAATAATGATAATAACAATAATAATAACTATAATAATAAACATTGTTTTCACAGAAACAAGCGAATCCTTGTGATGAAAGGTTTGAATATTACAAAAGGCCTCAATAAGTTATCTTTCACGCGAATACAGCTAGAAAAATAATGATTAAAATATAACTCATTGAAGCCTCACTGTACGCTCCTGTGAAGAAGAACGATCAAAGAATGAACCTTAGTGGCTAACTGATTAAAGCTTCCTTCCGTTATCTATGGGAGGTTTTTAATTTTGAAATCAAAACCTGGATCACTTCAATGTCAAGATGGCTCGTATAAGAAGGATTCTTCGTAGATATACCATCTTCTCAAAAAGCATTATGGACATATATTGTTCTAACCAACTATATATGTTGAATAGCTTAATATGTTACCAACTACCAGACAACTTCTAACAGCAAATTAACTTCTAAAAATTTAACAGAATTGACAATACTTAATCAATAAACTATATAGGTACAAATATTGATACAAAATCATTTCTAGAAGTAGGTGATGTTACAATTCTACTTTTAAAATCTAGCCAATTCTCTTTTAAGCCTAGTAACATTGTCAGTCAGAAAAGGTGTGCAGTTATACGAAAAGTAGTTATACGACAAACCTAAAGCAATGGAAGACATTTACATACAACTAGGCCAATGAAGATTACATGCGTTTCAAGGTCACAAAATTCTGTGAAATCACAGAGAGATTTATCTTCCCTCAAACAGGGAACACTTCAGAACTGTAAGCATATTTCGTATGACCTTGACATAACTATATCTACGGATGCATATAAACAGTTTTGTCTTTCATTTTGTTCAGTCATTTGACTACGGTCATGCTTGGGGTACCACCTTGAAGGGTCTTAGTCGAACAAATCGCCCTCAGGACATATTGTTAAGTTTAGTACTTATTCCAATCGGGTACTTTTGCAGAACCGCTTCGTTACGGGGATGCAAACACACCAACACCGGTCGTCAAGCGATTGTGAAGGACAAATACAGAAATAAAAATACACAGGCATAGTTATGTACATATATACACACGACAGGCTTCTTTCAGTTTCCATCTACCAAATCCACTCACAAAGCTTTGATCGACCCAAGGCACGCAGTGAAACTGATAATGGAACCATGTGGTTGGGAAGCAATGTTCTTACCATACAGGCACGTCTGCGCCTGTATTTACAAACTGTTAACAACCTACCTTGAGTTCCGTTGCAAGACAGTGAGAATATCTTCTATAAAAGTCACTCAAAAAATCCCTGGTTTTGAGAAGGTTTTACCAATGGATGCAGTTTATGATATCCTAGTGGCCCAGGTATTACTTTCAACCAGGACAGATTTTAAAAGTGATTCCTCACGAAAATGAGTAAAGTCAAGAACGGTGACTGTTTGGGACAATTCTCCACCTTAAATACCGATTCTTTGAAGCAATATCAGGAACAACATGCCGTCATAAATATCTTTTTATCTTGTTTATTTCAGTCACTGGACTGCGGCCTTTCTGGGACACAAACTTGAAGGGTTTTAACGAACGAATCGACCGCGGTATTATTTTTTAAATGCTTGATACTTAGTCTATCGGGCCCCCTCTGTAGAGCCGACAAGTTACAAG
>NC_068992.1:48522172-48524738 GCF_001194135.2 Octopus bimaculoides
ATATATATATATATATATATATATATATCGGCATGGTTGTGTGGTGAGAAGTTTGCTTCCCAACCACATGTTTCCGGTTTCAGTGCCACTGCGTTGCATCTTGAGCAAATGTCATCTACTACAACTCCGGCCAGGTCAAAACCCTTTAAGACCGTACCCCAGCATGGTCGCTGTCCAATGACTGAAGAAAGGAAAAGACAGAGATAAATATATTTTAAATATGGCGGCACCGTAGTAGCACGTCTACTTCTCTGTTTCTCGTATGTCCCCTGTATACATTGCAGATAATCGGTATTAAGAAAAAATTGCTCCGCTAGAGAAGTTTATTGCATTAAGATATTTTTAACTTGAATATGTTTTGTCCTGTGTCTTTAACATTAACATCGTAAAAACGAAACTCTCCTCTGGCAACGTGCTTTCAAAGTAAAAACGATTTTCGGTGGTTCTTAAACCGGTCTCAGCGTAAGTGTTTTCCTTTCCTCTCATTTCAAAATAAGGGAAGGTGATTTTATCTTAACTCTAAATAGATCCTAAGTAAGTCTCACACTGAAAATTTGTAAAGTTAAATTTTTCAGTTCTATTTATCACACAACTCCAAAACTTTTACCTTTTCTTCTGTCTTCGTAAACATCACAACTTCTCACCTTTTTCTTACAAACTTTCTCTTTCACTTCCCCACTGTTCACTCTACGGTCTTTTGAACTATCTTTTTAAACAGTAAAACTCTACTATCTTTTGAATAACCTTTATAAACAGTACTGTTAAAGTCCTTTTGAAATAATCATACCTTACTTTCTGAGCTCCATCTTAAGTTTTCTTTTATATTGTTCTCTCCAGGAATCGCTTTTTATTCCAACCTTTTATACTATACCTTTATCTCCCGTCTTCATAAACACGTTTTCTTTCTCTCTCACCTCACTTTTATAACGTACCTTTTGGGAATAGATGCTTCTTCTGGTTTTCTTAATAAGACTCCGCATTCTCTCTCTTTTAGTTCCCCTTAATAATGTTCTTTTTGAAAATAGTTTCTTCCTTTGTTTCCCTTAGTAACTCCCCTATCTTTCGCACACTTTGCATTTATTAAATCTTTCAACTGCATAGTAATATGCACCACTAACACCTCCAACACCTACCCACATATCGCACCTATATTCCTACTAAATATCGGAGGTTTATTACAAATCAGTAACAGAGGTAAAATTCTCTCTCCGAGTGACCTTGCCGCATGCAATCAAGCAATATTCATGGCGCTTGTAAAAACACATCTAACCTCTTACATGATATATACTGAAATACATATACCAGAGTATGCTGTATTTCGTACGTTCAGAAGAGGAAGAGGCCGTGAAGGACTTGCTATGTACATCCGTGAAGATGTCACGCCCCACTGTTGTCACAGTCGGACTCGGTTTATGACCCCTTTATATATATATATATATATATATATATATATATATATATATATATACACACATATATATATATATATATATATATATATATACACGCATACATACATACATACATACGTACGTACATACACAGACATCTTTGTGTTTGAGTGTGTATATACAAAGCAAAAGAGGGAGATGCACATATAGACAATAACAAAGCATAGAGCGATATGTAAAGAATGAATAGTAACAGCCTTGAAAAAACTGGGGGAATTAATAGATTCCCATATTGTATGTTACGTTTAAGACTTTGAATGGAAACAGCTGTAAGGTAATCAACTTAATTACGTAACTGGTGTTTCTTTGATATAGGGATAATAGTAAGTGAATTTGAGAGACGGAGAGACAGACCGTATCTAAATGCGTGTGTGTGTGTCCAAAATAGGTACAACTTTGGCCAGGAAACTATATATTCCAACGGAAAATTTTGACAATAATATAAAGTTTAAGTGATGCTGCCACGCACCAAATCATATGTACTGAACTCTAACGATAATCAAGTTAACATTGGAAACACTGCTTCGTGAATATACTGTCTTACGATTTCTCCAGCAAGAAACCTAAAGTAATCATAAAAGAGCCAAATATGCATACCTAAATACACACGTACATAAATTCATAATACATAGGTGATACATACATATATACACGCACAGACATACATACTTACATATATACACATTTGCACACATGTATAAATAGAGTGGGTAGTAACGTGTTTGTTTATTAAAACTGATTTTTGGTATGTCGTGCAAAGTTGTTTACATATTTGTGAATGTAAGCCTGCTTTATCTACGCGTCTCTGCTTTAGATTATATAAATTTATGCTATTATATTACGTCTGTGTATGTATTTACAAGTAAATAAGTATCTAAAGGTAAATATACACGCATAAACATATGCGTGCCTAGAAATATATGTATATATATGCGTTTGTGTTTTGTGTATGTATAATGTAAATAGCTATAATGCATACGTATGTATGTATTTATATATATATGTGTGTGTGTATGTATGTTTGTAAGTATTCATGTATGTATGTATGTATGCATATATATATATGTATATATATATATATATATATATATATATATATATATATATATATATAT
>NC_068992.1:48525130-48528373 GCF_001194135.2 Octopus bimaculoides
TATATATATATGTGTGTGTGTATGTATGTTTGTAAGTATTCATGTATGTATGTATGTATATATGTGAACACACTAACACACATACTAAATATGTCAATATGCACGTCTACTTCACGGTATTTCTGCTTTTGTGTATCTATGTTAGCTCTGCTCATAAGAATATCTAGAAATGCTGCATACAAATACATTTGCTCTTACGAATTCGTTCCTAAATATATTCCTTCGAATAAAAAAAAAACGACAACATACACATACACGCAACATGTACACACTCATGCAAAAATACATGCACACTTATAACTAACACACATACACATACTCAGACATATACAAATAGTCACATGGAATATGTGTTTGCACATCAGACCTAATAGCTTGCTAGCGGCTTGTATTATAATTTATAAGAAATTTCACTAAAATCTCAATATGTTTCACAGTGATCCTGTAAAAGAAACTGTTATATTGCAGACGTCATTACGAAAACAAAAATTATAAAGAAAAAAACAAATTATTTTTGGCAATCAGTTATCAAAATTTAGTTTCTACTTATTTTTGTAGTTCTAGTTTTAGAAAGAAATATATTGATTGAGACACTGAATAAAATCGCGTTTCTTCTTCATTATGTTAAGTTCATTGTTGTAGCACAGATTTGCTAGCTAGCGAATCACTGTGAACACGTCTAAGTTACAGAACTGTGTTGTCTGAAAGAAAACGAAACGCAAAAACAAAGAAAGAAAAAAGAAACATTCAGTCAACAAGAGCAACGATGGCAGCTGCCGTGATATATTTCAATGAAAAAATCTGTGGTATTGTTGTGTTCACTGATTTCACTGAAATTAAATGTGAGCTGGGGGGAGGCATGGTTGTTTTTATGGAATTTGAGGCGGGGTGTAAAATCAGTGATTTCAGTTAAATTTAATGTGTGGGACGTGGATGTTTTTCACTAATTTCAGTCAAATTGCATGTGTAGGATATGGTTGCTTTTACAATATTCCAAGCATGAAACAAAAGCAAAATAAATAAATACAAAGAAAATTTTTTAAATCACCGATTCCATGAAATTTCATGTGTAGGGTATGGCTGTTTTTACGTCATTCAGAACGGGGAGAAAAAATATTACTAGAGAATTCAATGAAATTGAATGCAAGGGTCGTGGCTGTTTTTACAGAGTTGGAAGCCATTTTTTAAAATATCTCTAATTTTAGTGAAATTAATCTGTGGAACGTGGTGGACTCTTTTTGAGATACAGCGGGCGGAAATATTTGCCGATTTCACAAAAATTAAAAGTATGGAGCATGGTGGTTTTACAGAATTCAGGGCGGGAAATAGATATGACTACAATTCTATGCTGTGCCAAATGAAAATTTTAGCTAAACAAAAACAGAAGAAGAAAAAGGAAAAAACTGGAGATATTTGATATGTGTTATCGGATTTCGCTAAAAGTCGCTTGATCGTGCAGACATAAATATTGATTCACTTTGGTAAAGGACAAGACCAACATGTGTGAAAGAGGGGAAGGCAGTCAGTTAAAATCGATCCCATATATTATTACTGGTATTGTCTTTATTGACCACGAAGTAGTCAAAGATAAAATATATTCTCAACAGAATTTCGATGCAAAATGTTAAGTAATACCAATAAATTTTGTATGGCATTTTCCTCTGGCACTCTACTACTCTTTCAACCTACATATATACACATAGAGACTCGCACACAAGCAACGCATATACATACGTACATTTGTGTGTGTGTGTGTGTGTATGACAGCGATAGAATACAATAGTTATCTATGAGTCATATAAATAGCCACCTATTTATATACACCGTCGAGAAGCATGACGATGTGGATTTTCGTCTGCGAGAAAATCTTTTCATAGACATTTTGTCTAAAAACATAATACATATCGGAGCGAGCAAAAAATAACGTCCCGGCAGCGATTCACGAAAACTGTCTCGCTGCATCTTATATATATATATATATATATATATATATATAGGAACAAGATCTCAGAAGCAACTATAATGCTATAAATAATAGTTTCAAATTTTTGCCACAAGGGAATCCATTTTGGAGGAGGGGACTTGTCGATTACATGGACCCCAGTGTTTCACTGGTACTTAATTTATCGACCCCGAAAGGATGAAAGGCAAAATCGACCTCGGCGGAATTTGAACTCAGAAGTAGCGATGGCGATATTCCGCTAAACATTTCGTCCAGCGCGCTAACGATTCTGCCTGCTCGCCGTCTTTTTAATGCTATAAATAATAACATTGACTGGACTGAAAAACCCTTTTGAATGTCGAAGGATTTTCAACCCAATAACTACATGTTAATGTACCAACAGGAAGTGACAACGAAATGTGTGTTGACCAAAAATTCAGATACGACCATTACGTCTACGATGATTACACGTCATCCGTTGCTTTGTCGAACTACGATTACGGTGTTCTTTTTCAAAGTGGTATGATGGTGTTGCTGAAACAAAGTAGACAACGATCCACTGGTAAGAAGAAAAAAATGCTCGGGGATACATAAAGAAAATGTTTTGGGGGTTCAATGAATAAATGATTTTAAGAGACGGAACATACCCGGCAAAACCTCCAATGTGGTGAGTGTAAATATGACCTTTCTTTCTGTGAAACACAAAGATAAGCACTTAAACATTTAGAAACATTACCAAGTGCACAAAAATATTATACATACAAGTATGAATATATGACCAGTATTGAGATGGCTCTTGTCCATAAATAACAAGCGTATTATAGCTATATTGGGCCGAGAATGATGTATAACAACAGAAACCATCAATCCTGTAGTTATCAATATTTCTTTCGAAATCATTCAGAAACGAAAGATTTATGGACAAGACGTTTTCTACTCAGATTACATAACTATATTCATATCTGTAAGTAATGATGTACTTCGCTATGTTACCAAACAACGACGTGTTAAGCTTGGAGATACCACGTAAAGACAGCGATTCGCTTACACGCGATATTCAAATGCAGTTTCTAAGTGAAATAGTACGAATATGCAACGCTATTCAAAAACAGGCGTAGCTGTGTGGTAGGAAGCTTACTTCCCAACCACATGATTCCGAGTTCAGTTCCACTGCGTGGCACCCTGAGCAAGTGTCTTCTACTATAGACTCGGGCCGTCCATCCAAAGACTTGTGAGTGGATTTGGTAGACGAAAAGTGAAAGAAGCCCGTCGTATATATATATATATATATATATATATAT
>NC_068992.1:48528842-48529343 GCF_001194135.2 Octopus bimaculoides
GCATTTAAGGTAATGCTCGCATTACTTAAATAAATTGAAGTAGCATGAAACGTGCGTACTGCAATCACCTTTGAAATCCGTGTTGCTTATTTTATATATATATATATATATATATATATATATATATATGCATGTATGTATATATATTCGTACATACAACTTCATACACACACACATATCATTAGTATATGTAGGTGTAGTGAAATAAGGTTTTGTCCTTACATATTCAAACGATGATACAACTGTCTTCTCTCCGATATATTCCTGTAACGCTGGATTTAGATCTGTTTACTGTAGTTGTTTTATTATTCATCACTTCAGGCACTACAACTACATAAGGCGATGTTTCTACTTAACCTTGCGTCGGTTTCTTCATCTCATGACAATAACACAGAAAGAACAGAATGTAAAGAAAACACGCGCGCACACACACAAATCTGTGTAGGGGTCATATGTGTCTATACATGCATACGTGTGTGTATGTATGTATGTATATATATA
>NC_068992.1:48530195-48531834 GCF_001194135.2 Octopus bimaculoides
TGTGTGTGTGTGTGTGTGTGTCTGTGTGTGTGTGTGTGTGTGTGTGTGAGTGAGTGTGTGTGTGCAAGTTTATACGTACAAACAGCCTTATGCGTTGTCCTCCTGTAAGAAAAATAAATAAAACGTCACATTATTTGCTCGTATTCTTATTTCAATTATCCTCATTTTGTTGTCTTATATATTTTATTTAGTTATTTATTTCTCTTTCTATTTCTTTGTCTGTCTTTAAACTACTTCCAAACGTCTCTAATGAATATCCAAAATCCTTGTTTCACACACTGTTAACAAAGTGACAAACTAACGGCTTTCGTTGCAGTTTTTTTTTTTTTTTACTTTTTCTTGTATACATTGATCTTGTGTTTTGTTTAAACCGAGCTTATTACATGGAAATAACTATTCAGGTCAAACAAGCCGAAGTTGCGCTTAACTTCTTTTTCGAAATGTAAATCAACGTATTTTACTCTTGCTTTCTCATTCTTGCAAGACTGTTACTGCTGCTGTTGTTGTTACGCACGAATTTTGAAGTATGTGAGAACGAAATATAATCCAACCACACTACACATTTAAAAGACAGTTCCATATCCTCCACAGTTGATACTATTGTTCATTCATAGAATTTCTAAGAATTCTGAATATTTTCTATGGTTTTTAATTTTTTTTTTTTTTTTCTTGAAATTTTCGTTTAAAATTGAAAAAGAAACGAAACATGCTTATAATGAAAAATCATGGGGTCGAGAGTTTTTACCGTTTCACTATCTACTGTGGAACCTTTTATTTGTTTTCCTTTCCTTCTTTCTTTCCCTTTTTTGTTTTCATTATTCTCTTCCTTCATTCTTGTCTATTCATTTTTGTTTTTTGCTTTTATATTCCTTTGTTAACGTTTGTTTATCTTTTACTTCTTTCCTTTCAGTAAAATTCGCTATTTTTTTTCTTTTGTCTTATTTTATCTTCGTTTTGTTCCTTTCTTTTGTTCATTGCTTTTCATTGTTTCTTTTTTTTTTTCTAACCTCTTTATCTTATTTTGGTTCACAACGGGATGCCAAAGCACAAGAATTATTGCCAGAATAAAGAAACATGTTCACATTTATATTCCATTAACATTGTAGTAGTAAAGACATCTGTTTGCAGACGTTCAATCTTCATTATGACAAATGTTCCAGTAGTGGAATGGCAGAATCGGTAACGCGATGGTACTAAGTACCTTACCAGAAGCTAGTTACATCTATTTACGTTTTGTGTTCGAATACCGCCTAGGTCAACGATTTTACTTTCAACAGACATCTTCTACCGAACATCATAGCATGAGTAAATGACAGAGGAAGGGAACAGAATCTGGAGAATATGAAGACAATAGCAACCAGCAGAAAACAACAGTCAAAAATAAATGAATACATACGTTTTCGGAGACATATGCAGATGGAAAATTTGAAATATGATGTAGAATTCACTTGATTGACAGCTGTATGTTTAAGAATCCTGCTTTACAACTACGCGATTTTGGGTTCAGTCTGTAATGTGTGGCATATGGAACAAATGTCTTCTACAATAGCACCGGGCCAAGCAATGCATTTGAGTGGATTTGGCAGATGGAAACTGCGTGAAAGCCCATTGTGTGTGCATGTATATATATGTATATATA
>NC_068992.1:48532866-48534431 GCF_001194135.2 Octopus bimaculoides
CAGCAGGCTGAATAAATATTCGTTATTAGCAGGGAAGCAGTATTAATTCAAATTAGCAATTTGTATATTACACTTAGTGTATTGGATATTAAGAAAGGTATTATCACTTTGATAAGAAACCTCTGAGATGAGATGGTAAAGAAGACTATGAAACCAATGTGAGAGAGCCAGGAATGTTTAAAAAGAAACAAGAAAATTTTATTCGACGCCATTAAAGACAAAAAAAAAATAGACGAGTAGTTTGAACATTTAATTAGGAAAAAAGAAAGGTTTGAATAAAATTTTAATAGAAGAGAAAGTGTCTGGAGAAAGAGTAAGAGGAAAACCATGGATGGATAATATGAAGAAGTGGAAGCATGAAGACGATGGCGATGATGATGGTGGTGGTGGTGATGGTGGTGATGTTGATGGGGGTGACGATGTACTGATGGTACTAATTGTGACACTGGTGATGATAGCCACAATGGGCAGCGGTGAAAGCGGAGGCGGAGGCGGCAGCGGCCACATCGGCAGTGGTAGTGGCCACAGCGGCGGCAGCGGCCACAGCAGCGGGAGTGGTGGCGGCAGTGATGCGGCAGCGGCCACAGCAGCGGTAATGATGGTGGTGAACTTTCCGACGTACATAACTATGTACAATGATATATTGAAACACATTCAATTGTCTATACAAATTATTTTAAAGATCTAATAAATAATGCCAGTATTGTACTGGCTTTGATCTAATTTTTAAAACAACAGCGCTGTGTCTTTATTAGAAATAAACAGCATTAATGCAGTCAGAGTTACAGAAGCGAAAGTATGCGACGCCAAATACCTTGCTGTAATAGTTACATATTTTCAGACATTGCCATACGTTCAAATAATGCCCGACTCGTTGCAATAAAACAGCCATCACATATTAAATAAGCTAGATATTATCTTCATTAGGGATGTAGGTAACAATGAATTAGCAGGAAAATATACTGGAAAACCGGATATGATGTGGTGACCCTGCTTTCTTACTAATAATGAATATTTATTCAGCCTGCCGGTTAAATGAAAGGATTAAAAACAAGATCATGCAAATACCAAGTTTAGTATATTTTGTAATTTTTACGCTGGGGCTGGAATTTTTGCAGCAAAAGCCATTACCTGGTTTTGTACAGCTAAAATATGTGCAGTAGATATGTGTGTGTGTGTGTGTGTGTGTGTGTGTGTATAAGTGTGAGAGAGACAGAGAGAGAGAAAGACAGAGTGTGTGTGTGTGTGTGCCTGTGTGTATGAGTGTGTGTGTGTGCGTATTTATTTGTATGTGTGTGCTTAATATATATATAATATAAAGAGGCGAGAATGGAGCGCAATGACCCAGTGGTTAGGGCAGCGGACTCGCGGTCATAGGATCGCGGTTTCGATTCCCAGACCGGGCGTTGTGAGTGTTTATTGAGCGAAAACACCTAAAGCTCCACGAGGCTCCGGCAGGGGATGGTGGCGAACCCTGCTGTACTCTTTCACCACAACTTTCTCTCACTCTTACTTCCTGTTTCTGTTGTGCCTGTAATTCAAAGGGTCAGCCTTGTCACACTGTG
>NC_068992.1:48535542-48538422 GCF_001194135.2 Octopus bimaculoides
TATATATATATATATATATATATATATATATATATATATATATGTATGTATGTATGTGTGTGTACATATATATACATATGCATATACATATGTTTTTTGTGTGTCTATATATTTACACGTGCATACGTACACACACACACACGCTTATATACACATATATACATACACGTACATATATATATATGTGTATATGTATATATGTACATATATGCGTGCGTGTCTTTGTATGTGTATACAAACACATACAAAACATACATGCAAACATATATGTATGTATGTATGTATGTATGTATGTATGGACGTATGTATATAACAACATTGACAAGGGTAGCTCCGGGAATGTCAATAGTTTCCTGGTTTTCTGACTCAATTCTCCAAATCAATTAACTTCCATTTTATTGCGTTCCGCTCGTAGTTAAAGACTAGGAAGATGAGCGTACGTATACCAATATTCTTATTGCTAATACTGAATTCAACTGTTAATACTAGACTAACTCTGCTGTAGTACTCTTTCCGAACTTTCTCGTTCATTTCTGCGCGTGTAAGCTATATCTTATCACTTTCATCTGCTGACAATTATATGCATTTTTGTTTGTTTTGTGGCTTTTTTTTTTTTTTTTTTTTTTTTTTTTTGCTTATAGAATTTTTTAATTTATATGTCTCTCTCTCTCTCTCAGGTGCAGGCGTGATTGTGTTTTAAGAAGTTTGTTTCCAAGCTACATGCTTCCAGTTTCAGTCCCGCTATGCGTCAGCCTGGGCAAATGTTGGCTGTTGTAGCCACGAGCCGATCAAAGCCTGATAAATGGATCGAGTTGGCAGAATGTATTTATATATGTATGCATGTATCTATGTATACATGTATGTATGCATATATATATAAATAATTGCGCAGCTGTAAGCAAACCAACACCAGTTGGAGTACGGCGGTGGGGCCCAAACACAAACATACAGACACACACGCGAACACACACACAAATATGTAGATATACATATGTGTGCCTGAGTGTGCATGTGATTTTGTGCGTGCGTGTGTGCATTATAATTTACGGTATAAGGGGAAATAAATCGTTTTCCCCTTTTGCTTCTTTCTGATTACTTCTTTTTTTTTCCGGTTTTACAACCTTCTACGTTTTATATATATTTCCTTCTTGCTTTTCTCGCTTCTCCGCTTGTCCTATTTTTAGTTCGTTGTGCCATGTGAGCAGTGTCTGATGATTGTGCTGGGGCACTAAACGTGTTATAAAACAATGTTTGGCATGCTCTCAGTGCATAAAACTCATAGTAGCACATAAAAACATATATTTGCTTGTTAAATAATATTTATCTCTCACCAGATGGAGTGCTTTTTTTATTGATCTTACCATCACAGAGCATTACAATATATATATATATATGTAGGTATATATTTACAGGTTGCACTGAATGAATTGTCCTATAAATTATGTAAAAATGAAAACAACACTGACATCTCATTTTAACATAAAAATATCCGCCACAGCCTCCCGACGACTTCGGAACCTCCTGTAGCTCATCTGGGCGGTTTTCTTGTTTCAGTTGGTGAATGCTGCCATCATCCTTGCCTTTAGTTTATCTTTGGTGCTACAAGGAGTTTTGTTGGTCTCTCGCTCAACTGTGCCCCACACATCATAATCAAGGGTGTTGCAGTCTGGGGAGTTAAGTGGCCAGATGTTAGGGTGATGTGGTCGCAGAAATTGTCCGACAGCCATGACTGGGTTCTTCTGCTTGAGTGGCATGGTGTAGAGTCTTGTTACCAGACATAGGGTCTTCCAGCAGCCGCCCTCTTGACCCATGCCAGCACTACCTCCTCCAGGTACTTGATGTAGGCCTCTGTGTTGAATCTTAGGTCGTGTGGGAAGAGGAATGGAGGCATAACATCGCCATCACTAGTGACCACTACCAACACCATGATGCTAATTGGACGTTTGATTTTTATTATTCTCGGTACTTGTTCGCAGATTGCAATGTCCTCAGATTGACACCTAAACACTCTGAAATGTTCGTATTGGACCTTCCGGCGCGAATGCCAAAGCAGTACAGCAAGACGTTTCAAATTTCTGGCAGAGTGAATTGCGTTATGATGCTGGTTTTCTTACAGACGTTGCCCAACTGCACCTATTAAATAGAGCACAAAATCAAAAACAAACAATGCGCGTGCGCGAAATAGAAAATAGAAAATGGCGACAATTTACTCATCGCACCCTGTGTAGATAGATAGATAGATAGATAGATAGATAGATAGATAGATAGATAGATAGATAGATAGATAGATAGATAGATAGACAGACAAGCAGACAGACAGACAGACAGACAGACAGACAGATAGATACATAGATAGATAGATAGATAGATAGATAGATAGATAGATAGATAGATAGATAGATAGATGAGTGTGCGTGTGTGTGTGTGTGCTTCAGTGCAAGTCCGTGTGTATTAGTGGGTATGTGAAGTGCCAGTTAGGTATCTCTTCGTCTCTTAAACTTTGAGTATTGCACGTGGAAGGCATAAACTAGTAACCTACATAAACATACTCAACATATCGTATCAATTGCTCTTCTCTGTTTATGCATACGAGCGTGCATACACACGCACACAGACACACACACACACACACATAAAAGCACTCACGTACATACAGACATTATCTATTTGTCTATCCCTCGTCAACTTTTTCAAGTACCACTTGAAAAGGAGGATGAGGATAGAGAGGAAAGTGTTGTCGAATGAAAGTTTCAATAAAAAATGGGTAAATGTGGCAAGAATGGTAAGAATGAAAGACGACACCATTTTAAGCATAGACTTGTAACAAAAAGAGACAAAAAGAGAGAAGGTACTTACTTTCATGTACCTTTAAAAAAAAAA
>NC_068992.1:48538598-48540530 GCF_001194135.2 Octopus bimaculoides
GTGTGTGTGTGTGTGTGTGTGTGTGTGTGTGTGTGTGTGTGTGTGTGTGTGTGTGTGTGTGTGTGAAGAGTAGCAGGGAAATGTAAAGACGCACCATTATACAGCTGCAAGAAGAAATAGAATAGAAAGAGGTTGTGAAGAAAACAAAATAATGATAACGAGTAAAACCAACCACAATGCAGTCAGGTAAATTGAAATAGCAGGGAAGATACTGAAACAAGTTGAAATCTTTGAATATTGGAGAAGAATTCTAATGGAAGATTTAAGATCAAAGAAAGAAATAGAATATTTAATTGCAGTAGCGACGGTCTCTTTAACAGAATTTTACTCTGTTTTGGTAAAATAAAAAAGATGAAAATAACTAAAATTTGATTACGTTTATATCCGAGAATACCAATGTGTCAGTGACCTATGTCACCAAAGTAGAAGAGATGAAATGTGTGAACATGTTTGAACTTATAGCGATATAATCAAACCTTTCCTTCTGGCTTTGTCCATCTCTCTTATTCTCCTGTATAGTGCAGTGTCTGTTCCCTTCGTGCACTGCGTCTCTCCACACCCCGCTTCTCTCTCTCTCTCTCTCTCTCTCTCTCTCTCTCTCTCTCTCTCTCTCTCTCTCTCTCTCTCTCTCTCTCTCTCTCTCTCTCTACTACATCCTTTTTCTGTCCGTGTTTGAATTCACTTTCTAAGTGTCCGAAGTAATAATGCTATTTTCCAAACTGCGCTAAAACAATGAGCTGAAATGATGGCCTCCTTCGGCAAATGCAGAAAGCATGATCAGAAAATAAGACACTTTTAAACTCCTACTATTATAAGTATACGTATAATGTGGCAAACTGGCAGAATCGTTAACATGCTGGACGAAATGTTTAGCGGTATTTCGCCCGTTGCTACGTTCTGAGCTCAAATTCCTCCGAGGTCGTCTTTGCCTATCATCCTTTCGGGGTCGATAAAATAAGTACCCGTTGAACACTGGAGTCGATATAATTGAGAAATTCGCACCTCCCCCAAACTGCCCTTGTGGCAAAAATCTGAAATCATTATAAGTATACGTATAGAGTCAGTCTCTTCCTACTCTGGAGATATGTTCTCAAGATCATCAGCTAATGGCTTACCTGAGAGTTTGTAAACGTGATATGAGGGCATGACTACACATTGATTTCTTTGGAGTTTCACTTCTCTGTTCTCAGGCGAGCCTCTAGAGCAGTGGTCTTCAACCGAGATCCATATGACCCCTGAAAAAAATTTTGCATGAGATGTATGTATTGGTATGTATTGCAAGAAACAGCTAGGCTTTTCTCTAACATTTTCAGAGTTCAACATACACAAGTTAATGAAAGAAATAGAATATTTAATTGCAGTAGCGACGGTCCCTTTAACAGAATTTTACTCTGTTATATATTTGCGTCTGATGGATTGTTTCATATCACAAGGCATGGTATATCGCCTGCCGAATTATTTTGTTTTAACAGCACGAAAACGTAAGTAGCTCATATTTAAATACTAAAGAGATATGAAACCACGAATATACTTTACTGGGGCTATTTTTTCCTTGTCTCCGGATCTTTCCTCTTTTTTTCTTTCTGACGAAGAGCCATCCACTGGATAAGTCCTTTTGACTTTTGTTGCTTTCGCTTCTATTCTTGTTTTCATGTTCGATTGACCTTTTCGTTTCCATTTTCAATATATATATATATATATATATATTAAGAAATAAGAGTTGCGTAGCGTTACATAAGTACATCTAAAGGTGCGAAATTGTAATGATCTTTTGGACGTTGACTGATGAGGAATAAGTTACGAATTTTCTGTTTGCTATGTTTTTGTAAAATTCTACTTTTGCTATATTTTTCACACAGACACACACACACGCACAAACACACACACACATACACACACACACACACACACACACACACACACACACACACA
>NC_068992.1:48542167-48545332 GCF_001194135.2 Octopus bimaculoides
ATATATATATATATATATGTATATATATATATATATATATGGCTCCAAAACACACGCAGGCGCACGCATACATATCGCATATATATCATCCTATATTCAAGAACGTGTAAGCAATACACTGGGGCCTATAAAATATGATTGGAATCAATAAAGCAAATACTCTTTGGTTTGAAAATGAACTGACTTTACGCCCTCTCCTGGAACCCTTGCCTTGGCTTCCTGCCTAGTCCAAAGGAATCAATTTTAATCACAATTTCCTCTACCCATGTCTCCAAGAAGATTTCATCAAGTTACACTCTCTTTTCTACTGTTATCTCACGTGCCATAATTACGGATAGTGTTCGAAGCCAAGTTAAATAAAGAACTAACTTATCTAACTTCTCTACCTGCTTAGTTCTCTCTTTTAGTACAGACATGTGACGGTTTAAAGATATTCTTCTTTGCACACCATCCATTCCAACCTCCATCGCACCATCTATCCATCCATCCATCCATCCATCCATCTATCTAGCCATCTATTCAGCCACCCATCTATGTAGTCTCCATTTTTACAGACTGCAACAGAAAGAGAAAAGCAGAAACTTGAAACAACGCAGATAAATCAATTCTTGGTGAACAAAGGTGTGTAAATAATATTACGAAAAACCTTTCTTTCGTTTATGAACGTGGAAAACTTTCTCTTTCTCTCAGTCCATAGAAAATCTCTCAACAATAATTGAGTAATTCAATTTCAAAGTGCTTAGATTGGACATATATCTATTGCTCAAGGCTTCCCCATCCCTCTGGTGCATATTTATGTCGCCATTGAAAAAAAAAGAAAAGAAAGAAGAAAAGACAAATGAACTACTTTGACAGATATGCTGTATTAAAAGAATCGAATTTTAATCAGTCGAGTATTTAGTACATTCGGGAGAATGTGAAGGACATGCGATTAGATTTGCTTAGATCAATTAACATCAAATGAAAGAAACTAATAAAGAATATTTTGTTATAATATTAACGAGAAATCTCGGCAACTATCCGTATAATAACATTTCCCTATTTTTATGTGACATTTAACTAGATTTCATCACATATTTTATTGAAGCTATTTCAGGTTGTTCTAGCTACCTTATCGAAATAGCGGCCATAGAATATGGTATTCTCGTTGATGTTATTGACTGCTAACTAGACAGAGATAATTATTGAAATGGCAAATAAATTAGGTACACAGTGTGTTTCAACGAGATAGGTCACAGCCTGTAGATATTGATTCTTTCTCAATTCTGCATTACTGAGTGTAAGGAAATGAGAGGCATACTTTTATTTCTTTATAAATCTCAACACATAACACGAAGTATTCAACGGAATGTGTCAATATTGGACGTCTGCACAAGTCTCATTCAAATCAAACAGTATTCAAACTCTCCGAAAACAAACAAAAAATAGTATAAAAAGAGGGGATAGGATTAGTGATGTGGATGTCTAACACTGAAACGGAAAATCTACTGCTCTATCAAATGCTCTGATGAGGAATTTACGTCTGTGAAAACCCCTGTTGTTTAAGGAGAATGAGAAAAAGTGAATATTTGAGATCTATTAAAACGAAATAATAAATAGGTACCGAATAATCTTCAGGTTATAGAAAATATGCGTATCATTCTTTGTTCACTACATTTCCTATCAAAACAGCAACATCTTATTTATACAGTCAACATCAACACTGTCATTTCATCCGGTGAACATCTTCGCAAAGTGACTATCCAGTGGAAATCTACACAGGGTCCAGCTAGTTGATATCTAAATACTGTGTATACTTTTCGGGTAAATATCTACAAGTTGTATGTCTGTTCAGTCAACATCTAGCCTAGATAATGTGTCTATGTGACCGGTCAACATCTGCACACTGTGCCTCTCTATCTAGTCAATGACAATACACAGTGTCTCCCTTTAGAATCAATATTTACACACTTAGTCTATTCAACATCAGTAAACTGTCTCTCCCCCACATCTCTGTATATATCTATCTATATCTATCCATCTACTTACCTACCTACATACATACATACCTATCTATCTATGTATCTATCTATTGTTGAAGCTTACGTCGAGTCCTCTGTAGTGGTGTTTTGCATTTATAATGAAGTAAGTATATACTTTTTTACTCTTTTACTTGTTTTAGTCATTTGACTGCGGCCATGCTAGAGCACCGCCTTTAGTCGAGCAAATCGACCCCAGAACTTACTCTTTGTAAGCCTAGTACTTATTCTATCAGTCTCTTTTGCCGAACCTCTAACAAAGAGGAGAGAACATGATAAAGCTACAGGTTTCTTTTGCGATAGAAAGTGGTTGTTTTAGAAGAGAGCGCAGCCAGTTCCGAGAGAGATCGGGAGAGAGAAAGAGGGAGTGGGGGCGGGCAGGGAAGAAAGGTGATGGAAATGATTCTTGTACTAGAATAGTTCTATATTGATCCTAGAATAAACGGAAAACGGGATTCGATTTCAAAACGACGGGATTCGACGAAATTCGAACTCAAAACCCGAAGAGCCGGAACAAATACAGTTCTAAAAATTCTGATTGTACCACTCAAGTTTACATTGTCTGTGTGTGTGTGTGTGTGTGTGTGTGTGTGTGTGTTTGCATGCTGTATATTCGCAGCTAACGTCGAAAGATTTAGCTATTCGGTTCACATATACACCCTGCATCTATCCAGTTGGCATCTGTTAATTCGTGCCTCTCAAATCAATACTGACAAGCTGTATCTCTATCTTACCAGCATCTTTGCACTCAAGTTCTGTCCCAATCGATATGTGAAGCAGGGGAAAATAAATAAGATTTATTTAAGATGTAATAATAATAATGGTTTCAAATTTTGGGACTTGGCCATCAATTTCGGGGTAGGGGTTAGTCGATTACATCGACCCCCATTGATCAACTGGTACTCCTTTTATCGGCCCCTAAAGGATGAAAGGCAAAGTCGGCCTCAGTAGAATTTGAACTCAGAACGTAAAGACGGACGAAATGCAGCTAAACATTTTGTACGGTGTCCTAACAGTAATGCAAGCTCACGGCTTTTATTATTATAATAATAATAATAATAATAATAATAATAATAATAATACATGGAACAAAAATAGTACATGGATCAAAATAGGGGCTGCAATAAGGGTGGAGCACTTGCAGAAT
>NC_068992.1:48545569-48546327 GCF_001194135.2 Octopus bimaculoides
TGAGTGTCCGACACTCCGTCGGTTACGACGACACGGGCTCCAGTTGATCCGATCAGCGGGACTGCTTCTTCGTGAAATTAACCTGCAAGTGGGCTGAGCACTCAACAGACACGCGTGCCCTTAGCGTAGTCCTCGGGGAGATTCAGCGTGACACGGAGTGTGACAAGGTTGGCCTTTTGAAATACAAGTTCTATACACCGTTGCTAGCTGAGTGCACTGGCGAACAACGTGGAATGAAGTGTCTTACCCATGGATATAACGCGCGTCGGATTTTGAACTCACAGTCTTACGATTGTGAGCTGAATGTCGTATTCCCTAGGGCACGCGCCTTTACCGAAACTGGATTACTACTCCTTACCAGATCTTAAGTGGATTTAGGTAAGAATCTGCTGTTATAGTAGTGATAGTAGTACGAATGATTTTGAATGATTTTTCGGTATTTCTTGCGTATATCTGCCAATCTTGCTAGAACTAGCTTTCACTATAAATTTCCGATTTTATCAATTCTTTTGATGGAATATGACTGATTATAGTTTGAAGGTCACCAATATCAATACAAGTAGATATCGGTTGGTATCAATAGCGGAGATGTTTGAAATCAGCCGGAACATGAATTGTTTGATCGGCACATTTGATTTGGTTACTCGGCAGCAGCAGCAGCAGCAGCAGCAGTAGTAGTAGTAGTAGTAGTAGTAGTAGTAGTAGTAGTAGTAGTAGTAGTAGTGGTGGTGGTGGTGGTGGTGGTGGTGGTGGTGGTT
>NC_068992.1:48546755-48548676 GCF_001194135.2 Octopus bimaculoides
GGTGGTGGTGGTGGTGGTGGAGGTGGTGGTGGTCGTAGTAGTAGTAGTTTAATGTTTTCACGCTCGATCGGCCTCCCAGTTCTTGACCTCGACTGGTGACCCCTACACTTATCAGATTTGCCAAAATTACATCCCCGAAGGCATGGATTTCTCTTGAAGAACAGAGAACTCATCTGTTCCGATCACTTGCTGCCCACCACCCATCGTTTCACTAAGGACCCACATCTATCGATCACTACTGCTAATACCTCTGCCACCACTACTACTGCTACTACAGCTAAATATTCATAAATTTCGTAGACGACATCTAAGAGAATGACATAACTCTAATTAACAAAATTTCAATCACCACCAACTCATATCAACCATTGTCTCAAAGACAGACGCCTACCTTCTTATCTCACTTAATTCTTCGTCCTCTATCGCAACTACAAGCAATCCTACTTCCAGTACCAATCTTACTAAGTGTTTGTCCATCCATACACACCTTCATGCATACGTTTCCGCACGCGACGCACCCCATCCCACATGTCGCCAAGATCGACATTAAGAATTAATGTGTTTCGATTAACGGGCTATCGCTACTAAACACCTAAATACAAACAGGACTCTTTCACCTCCACCCCCACCTCAGATATACATCCCATAATATATACATATGCACACACAGATACACACGCGAACATACACACACACACACACTCACGCATATATATATAGAAGTACACTCGCGTATAGATAGATAGATAGATAGATAGATAGATAGATAGATAGATAGATAGATAGATAGATAGAGGGAGAGAAAGATAGATAGATGAACATTTATGTATGTGTGTGGGCAAGTATGCATGTGTATGTACGTACGTGTGTATGTATAAAAGATGACACAAAAAAATGTGCTTTCAAAATAAATATATTTAGCATACTTCGAATTTCTGATTTACTTCAAACTTTCCAACATAATTCCTACGAAGCCATTTTTTTCTCCTAGTAGCATAACAATCTCGAAGAAGCAATATTTCCCGTCGACCAAAGAACACCACAACCACCACCACCACCACCACCACCACAACCACCACTGTCAACAACGCCAACAACAATGTACACACACACACATACACACAGAAGAATCAATGCATGTTTCTAGTGACAATATAGAAACAGAAATAAGTGCCTTCAGAAGTCAATTAGCCAAAATCAACAATACTAACGTTGGATGAAAAAAAAAAAAATTATTAGATATATAAGACTTTCAGAATAAAGCCATCTTAAGCTGTATCTGTGCTTTACAATGTGTAACAATAGTTTTAATGCTTGGATTGTCTGTTCTAATATAAGAATTTGAAATTGGACAAAGATCACTCTAACTCAAATCATGATCTATGCAAACAGAACGAAATCTCCGGCAGCAAGACAGTTTAAAGTTGTAATCAAAACAGAGGTGAAGTCAGCGATGTTATCATAAATATTGTTTATGGTAATATGGAACGCTGCAAGGCAGAAATTCCGAATTCGTTTAGAAACAGCCTGGAAGATCTGTGTTTTAAATATATTTGTAAGTTTGTTTATGGCGGATATTGGAGTGAATGTGATAGTAACGAGGAAATTATTTTTGGTTTCTGATAAGGTGTTCTACTAACAACGCAACAATTTGAAGACGTTTACGACGAAAGCAACAACGTCGGCGTCGTCGTAATCGTCATCATCATCATCGTAGTCGTGGACACCATTGTCGTCATCGTCGTCTTCATTGAGGTCGTTGTCAGCACCGGCATTCAACGCTAACAACACTAACAACAACAACAACAACAGTAACAAATAGCAGCTGCAGCAGCAACGACAGCTACAACGAAAATAAAAGAAATGATGATGATGATGATGATGATGATGATGATGATGATGATGATGATGATGATGATGA
>NC_068992.1:48549241-48550341 GCF_001194135.2 Octopus bimaculoides
GATGAGGAGAAGGAGGAGGAGGAGGAGGAGGAGGAAAAGTAGGGGTGAATTTACTTGGCTGTTTACTGATGAAAGGTACAATAAATATCAAAGCCATAGACAAAGTGTGGAAGATCTACAGAGGTAAGAAGGAATGAGAAATAGAGATGAACTTCAGGTCTACATGATATAGAAGCAATGAAAACTGAGGATACAGCCCTCATTCCTAGCGTCTACCGAAGAACCCAACCATCCAACGACAACTGAACGATAAGGCCAAATGCCCCCTCCATCTGTTGTTCTCTGACTTACTGGCATGTACTTAGAGTGATGCCATCTACCTTTGCCATTTTCGCCAATTTCATCAACCTTTCATTAAATTAACTCGTGGAAAGCGCATCGGTCTCCATCTTCACCGTCCTTATCAAGTGTAGTGTGAAGACGTAATGAGGGTTCTACCAAAGTCCCTGCCCCCAGACCTTTCAAACTCGTCCCCCACACTTCAGTTCGACATGAAAGCTGCCTTCCCTGCCAGGTTTAAAGGACAATAGTCGGGCAGCCATCACGGTGGACTTGTCTGATAACCGTCTACGTTGTACACGCGACAGCATCTAGTCGACGTATCTTCACAAGTAAACTAGGCTTGGACATAGAATCGATGCGTGTAGAACGTCATCACTTTACGCGTATCGAGGACGAGCCCACATGTAGAGTTTATTTCGAACCAATTGAACTCCATGCTAGCACAGCCTGTCCAAGGACTTCTGGAAGTTACCCGTTGTAGGTCTAAATCTTTAAGTTCCCTTCAACTGACGGCCCATTTCATTTTTGTGTGCTCAGCGTTTCCCTGCGAACGGCATCACTCTTTGCACAGCTAAATGACTGTAATAATAATAATAATAATAATAATAATAATAATAATAATAATAATAATAATAATAATAATATTTCGTATGTGTATTTCGTGTGCAAGATTCTTGATGTGGATACGTGTGTTGAAAGAAATACAATTAAACCTTGGGAGAGGCATTATGCCAGTAATAAACACACGCACTGGTTCAGTCCTTTATTAATTTATAATAATGAAATAATTTAACAAAAACTATATAAATTAATAAAGG
>NC_068992.1:48550583-48554997 GCF_001194135.2 Octopus bimaculoides
GATCCAACTTGTACAAATGCAAAACAAAAGTCAAACATAAAATAATAATAATAATAACGACCACATATCCGAATGCATCATCGAAAATGAGAATGCAAAGATCCTGTGGGATTTTATGATTCAGTGCGACCATGGGATAGAGAATAGGAAGCCAGACATAGTGTTAATTGAGAAAGAAAGCAAACTATGCTGGATCATAGATATAGCATGCCCAGCTGACAACAAGGTATGCGATAAGGAAGAAAGAAAAGTCGATAGATATGACAGGTTAGCTTGGGAGGTTAAGCAGTTGTGGTCGATGTAAAAAGTGGTGGTAGTACCAATAATTGCCGGAGACCTGGGAACAGTGAGTAAAAATCTTGAGAAGTACGTGGAACAAATAGGGGCTGCAATAAGGGTGGAGCTCTTGCATAAGACAGCACTGCTCGAATACTCCGGAAGGTGCTCGAAAATAAGAGGTGTTACCTTAGTTCACTGATAACTATCGACACCGAAAGGTCGATAAATAAAGTACCAGTTACGCACTGGGGTCGATGTAATCGACCTAATCCCTTTGTCTGTCCTTGTTCGTCCCCTCTATGTTTAGCCCCTTGTGATCAATAAAGAAATAAATAATTTAAGGCATGTTGAATCATATATCCATGTGATCTTCCGGTTGTTGTTCCAACTCTATTTGTGAGACAGATTTTTATTCATTTTACGTGTCGCAGATCACAACTATTAAGAGAACTAACTGTTTCGTGCTGTATTGGTTCTGTGTAAAATCACAAAATGTTTCTTTCCATTCAGCATATCTAGTCGACCAAACCCTACAGTTTTGTTACCTCAGCAGACCAATTATGTCAGGTCAATATTTCCAGGCTGTTGTCTGTAACTACGAAGTGTGTATCCACAAAGGGAATCAAAATCTATCAAATCAATATTTAAAGGCAGTATATTTTCAAGTCAAAACCTATTCATAGTCTTCTTTCTCGTATGTTTAGTCGATAAATACACATTGTGTTGATCGTAATCCATAGAGCACATAATCTTTCTCTCATTTGGACAGTTACAAACCGAAACTATAGTTATCAATTCGATATCTCCATATTCTCCATATTGTTTCCATCACATGCAAATCTACACACACACACAAACACACACACAGTATTTACTCTAGTCAATATCAACTCATACCGTGAATATCTAGTCGATAACTGTCCAATCCAACATGTCTATTTAGACATGTATTCAATATATAGACACCGTACAAACACAGTCAATATTTCTACATCGGAGAGAAGAGGTAGCCAGGCAGAAATTGTGAAGTGGTGCTCACAATTTCTTAACAATCAACTCGCAGGCCTCAATAAACTAAATACCAGTCATATAAGACTAGCTCAATCTAGTGCTCATTCCCAGCAGCCTTACACCGATGTTAAAAATCAACGTTTATTTGTTTAAAGGACACATAGTCATATAATATCTTACCACCGGGATTAGAATTTATCTTTGGTTAGGCAAGTTACTCAGAACTAAAATTACCCAGTCTACTAGGTTGTAAATAGGTAACGTAAGGTATTAAAAAATTCATGTTCCAGGTTGTAGTAAGTTTGGAAAAAATTATTGACTGATCTTACAGCTTAGTATGCTGAGTTCAGCTTTTCTTTCAAGAAGACTTCATCAACAAGTTTACTACAAAGGAACCAGTGAGCTAGTGTAGATCAGTGGACCAGGGGATTGGAGGAGCAGACGATCAGTGAACAAGAGGAATAGAAAAGCAAGAAAACAGGTGGACCAGGGAAATAGGGGACCAGTAAAGAAGAATATTCTTTTCTATTCTAGGCACAAGGCTCGAAATATTGGGGGATAGGGCCAGTTGATTAGATCGACCCCAGCACGCAACTGAAAGGCAAAGTCGACCTCGGCGGAATTTGAACTAAGAACGTTAAGACAGGCGAAATACCGTAAGGATTTCGCCCCGTGTGCTAACGTTTCCTATTTCTTTATTGCCCACAAGGGACTAAACATAGAGGGGACAAACAGGGACAGACAAAAGGATTAAGTCGATTACATCGACCCCAGTGCGTAATTGGTACTTTATTTATCGACCCCGAAAGGATGAAAGGCAAAGTCGACCTCGGCGGAAATTGAACTCAGAACGTTAAGACAGACGAAATACCGCTAAGCACTTCGCCCGACGTGCTAACGTTTCTGCCAGCTCGCCGTTTTAGTAAACAAGAATATTAAAAGAACAAAGAAAGGGTTGAACCAGGGAAGGAAGGTTCCGGTGAACAAGAGGATTAGAGGCACAGCGAAACAGGGGAACCTAAGAACTGATCGAGCAGGAAATCAGTGGATTAGTGGACAGTGGGCACTCAACCGATTCGATCTGTTGTTGGGCTCAGTCTATAGTTAACATTACAGTCAATGTGTGCGTACGTGTGTGTTTTCTGCTTGTGCATTTACTTCTGCTAGGGAGAAAGAGAGAGAGAGGGAGAACACTAGCTCTGTTCTAAATTGAACACATGAGGCATGACCATTAACCAACAGGTGGACTTGTTCGATCACGCAGTACAGTCATTATGTTATGCATACACATATATACACACACACAATCACACACAGGCACATACACATATAGTCAATACCTATGCAGTATAGATAGACACACACACACACACACACACACACACACACACACGTATACATATATGTGTGTATGCATATATCTGTATGTGTGTATTTGTGTGCGTGTATATATATATATATATATATATATATATATATATATATATATATATATATATAATGAGACATCAATGCATATACATGCCGTATGTTTTGAGTTAATATCACCAAAGCATGACAATCTGAAGTGTATCACTCGCTTACGCCCACCACATCGAAGGTATGTGTTTACCTTGTTCATTTATTAAATATATTTATTAAATGTATTTTCTGTTTCCTTGGAGAGAAATACAAAATACAATACATCAAATATTACGAAGGTATTCATTAATTATTCATATCTTACACTGTAGAAGAGGCGAGTTTGGTACGATCGATTTTTATCGATCTTGTCCATCACAAGTACTTCTATTATCGATATCGGAGAGATGAAAGTCAAAATCGAACCTGATTGTGTTTGGTTTTCTTTTTGTATTTTTTTGTTTTTTTTGTGGTAGCTTTCTACTCTTGTGTGAAGAACCTCTGGAAGTAATAATAAGGTGAGGATAGGATTTATTCCCACAGCTGAGACATATCCAGGTTATTGCAGCAGTGTGGACCACGTTGAGGGCACCAAGACGGTTGAATGGTGTTAAAACATGGTAAAGAATTAAATCGGCCGCCCATGATTGCGCTGGGCTTTGTACTCAGCGCATACATTTAATATATGTTAATAATATTATTTATTTGCTGCTGTCAATTGTTGTTTATTTTTGTAGTTATTATTTTCACTCGAGCCCGGTCCTGAGCGAAAAGGCCAATGATGAAAGTTAATTTGGCTTTTTTTCAGATCTAGTTCTGGTTTTGGGGGTGGATTTTCGTTTTTTTTTTATTGGGAGCTAACCATTGTCTTTTTCGTTGGATATGATTATACAGAGCCTATTACTAATCACATGTAATAATCCTTCCCAGAAAAAGTTCGGTAGCAAGTCTATTCTATCATTAACAGACAGTTATTCTTTGATTAAGATGAGGAGTAAGTCAGATAACGAGGGATCCACTGGCTACATTCAGACACCAGAGTTCATAAAGGTGTGATTTGAACTGAACTGTTTTGCTAATTCTTGTGCAGTTTGATTTGGACTTTACTCAACTCCAGTTTTCAGGTCTATATTGACAAAACGATGTGAGAAAGAGAAACTTCCCAAGTGGAACTGACCAAATCATCATGGGCAAGCTCAGACACTTATAACTTCTTTTTCCATAGACAAAGAGAATATTTATTGCCGCTTCTATTGTTAAAATGTCCCTCTTGAATTCATACAGCATGCAATGTCTGATATTGGTTCTTATCTAACCTGAATTCAAAAGGATAACGGTGATACGAATTTAAGCAATATTGTATAAATTCATCAGTAAGAAAATGTTTAAAAAAGACATTAGAATATAAAGCAATAATGCTCATTTTCACCTCATTTTGAAAGAAAACCTCAAAATGATCAGGTAAAACATGCAACGGAAGTTTCAATTCAATCTAATGTTTAACTCTACGTTGTATATTGAGCGCCCCTTCAGCAGCTTGCTGCAAATGCTTCCTCTTCATTTTCTTCTTCCACATATTCTTCTTCTTCTTCTTCTTCTTCTTCTTCTTCTTCTTCTTCTTCTTCTTCTTCTTCCTCTACTGCTACTGCTGCTGCTGCTACTTTTGGAGCGTCGGTATATATATACTGGCACACACATCCATACATATAAATGTGTGTATATA
>NC_068992.1:48555107-48560197 GCF_001194135.2 Octopus bimaculoides
ACACACACACACACACACACACACACACACACACACACACACACACACATATATATATATATATATACATGATACTCTGCAATACAGATATGAACTTGCAGATCTTTCTCTACGCGTATTTCTGTTTCTGCGTGTTCATGTTCAGTCGTGTTTCTCTAGTTTTGCATTGTTCTATATTGCTCTATTTGTGTGTATGCATGCATGCATGCATGTATGTATGTATGTACGTATGTATGTACGTATGTATGTATGCACGTATATTTGTAACTGTTTATTGTTTTGAGTTAGAAACTTACAGATCTGATCACATTTCTCTACTCTGCAACTCGTGTTCCATTTCATATTTATATTATAGAGAATCACATTCTCGCGCATGCACGAATGTGTGCAAACATACAGATTATTACACAGACACACACACATGCACATGTGTGTGTGTGTCTGTGTGTGTTAGTATGTACATATATATTTATATACATATATATATATATATATATATATATATATATATATATATATATATATATATATATATGTGTGTATGAATGAATATATATAGATCCGAAGGTGGCGTGTATGAGTGTGTGCATACAGAACGTAGGAAGAGAATGTTTAGTTGAAAGCAGAAACCAGACGTAATGCTTAAGTAAACCATTTTAGTCTTGTATGTGCTGTATAATAATAATAATAATATTAATAATAATAATAATAATAATAATAATAATAATAATAATAATAATAATAATAATAATAATAATAATAATGATAATAATAATAATGATAACAATATTTTAACTCGTATTATTATCATTCTCATCATCACTATTATTATTATTATTATTATTATTATTATTATTATTATTATTATTATTATTATTATTATTACTACTACTACTAGTGTTTATTTTATTTTTTATTATTCGTGTTGGAAATACAAGTGAATGATGGATTGATAGCAAGTTTGATATTCGTCAGTTTTAAGCATCATAGTCTTGGCATCACTTTGATAGCGATTGATTTTCTACTCTATGTTTTGTATTTTTGTTTCTTAGTTATTATTATTATTTCCTTTTTGGGTTGGTGTGTGTTGAGTGTTGTGTTTTTTTAATTTTTATTTTTACTGTTATTTACTTTTCTATATTTGTTACGTTTGATTTCAGCTGATTTTATCTTATATTTCATATACATATACAGATGTGTGAATATATACATGTACATGTATACATACATACATACGTACATACATATATACATATAAATACATACATACATATATATATATATATATGTGAACGTATGCATGTGCATATATATATATATATATATACATATATATATACATACATATATATATATATATATGTGAACGTATGCATGTGCATATATATATATATATATGTGAACGTATGCATGTGCATATATATATATATATATATCTGCATATATAATGTATTTATATATATGTATATGTACACACAATTTTTTTTAAAGTCAGAATCACTTCATGAACTACTTGATGGTCGATAGTTTCGTGTGGAAATGATTCATATATGTCTATAAATGTATACACACACGCACGCACACACACACACACACACACACACACACATACATACATATGTATGTATACGTATGGGTGTGTATGAATATGTGTGTATGCGTATGTATATGTGTGTGTATTTATGTGCGTGAATATTTATGTATGGATGTATGTACATGTTTACGTACGTACTTACGTGTACATGTATAAGTAGCGACATTACCACATACACAAATGCATGTATACATATCTTCCTACGTACATCCATATGCACATGCATGTAATAATGTGTGGGGTTTTCTGCTTTGCATATTGTGAAATCGCTACTAAGAACAAAGTATTTTCATTTGTTTGTTTTATACACATATCTGTGTGTGTGTGTGTGTATGAGTGGATGTGCGTATATGTATATACATATATATATATATATATATACATACATACATATATACACACATACACACAAACACACACATACACAAGGCACCGAATGCTAATGCAATTTTACAAGGGAGTTTGTTATTCCAAACCACAAGAACTTCAGTTTTGTTCTGTCTGATTTTTCTCTTCATTTGTTCATTTCATGTTTTGTTCCCGGGGGTTTTTTTTTTGCTTTGGCTGTTATTGTTGTTGTTTTTAAGGTTTTTTTTTTTTTACATATTTTTAACAGTTAGCAGAATAATTTTGTCAGTTGATTCTTATGACAAAATGTGTCATGCTTTGATATAATTTCAACGATGTCTTCCTACAGGTATATCTAACATATCCGCGCATATCGAAAGGAAAGATAAGATTGATTTTCGGTATTGTGTGTCTGTGGTTTTTGTTATATTTAGTTTATTTTATTTTGTTTGTAATTTATTTTTATGTGTGCTTATGACTTTTATGTTGTTGTTGTTGCTGCTTACTTTCCCTGTTGTTCTCATTTTGTCGATTGATACAATTCCGACATGTTGATGTATCCACTTAAATCAACACACATCTTTCAAACTTTTTCTCGAGGTATTCACTAATTGATGTTCCTGGCAGCCTCAAAAATGAGCAGTTTCTCCGAAACGTTATATTTAAAATGTATATTCTCGATATCCATCTGTCTATCCATCCATCTTCTCCGCCCACCATTCCAGGGAAAGGTCTTGAGGTAGAGTCATCAGTCATCTCCTCCATAGTATTTTGTCAGAAGCAACATCGTTAGACTTTCTGGCTACATTACTAAACTTGACCAACTGAGACTATGGATATCTTGTTCTTGGTTTTCCCCTATGTCTCCTACTCTTAGTTGGTTCAGCTCGAAGAACCCGTCCTGCCTTTCTCTCCTGTGACATTCTAATCATATGTCCTTTGTACTGGTGCTGTAACCTCTCAATGCAAAGCTGCTCGATCTGGAGAGACTTTCTGATCTCCGAGCAATGCACGCTCGTAAGTAACGTTACTCCAAAGATTCTTGAAAGGAAGCCATTTCAACTGTAGAGTTAACACACGCACGATATTAAAGTACCTGTCAGCAAACCCACATTCCCTTTTATGTTGGTATTCGTTACTTTTTAAAGGCTAAGTACGTTCTATATCGTTTCTTGCGTTTATTTGAGTAGATCAATTGGGAATGTTGGTGGAGAATTATTGGTGTCCTATCCAGGAACTGTAGCAGATGTATCTCCCATCTACTTAACACTATTGAAAACTGGAACCCTATTCTGTAAACCTAATTAAGAAAGAATTTAATGAAAATAGCTATCTATGTATTATACTTAATGTACACACATGACTCACACTATCAACGAGCTAGTTACGGGCATTCGTCCCAGCAGCGGATAGCGAAAGCACCGGATACATTCAGATCTTTTGAGTCTTTGCAATGACACATAAATGCACCCAGCCATATGTTCGGACGAGAGTTCGCGTCACCGTCACTAATGTTCGCGACATCAGTGAATATTTCACTCATTTTTGTTCTTATTGGAACCATTTCGATTTTTGAGAATCAGAAATGTTTCAAAGAAATAATCATTTACGTTCATTGAACATATTCTATAGGGAATAAGAAATGTTTGTTGCATTCTAAAGAAAGACAGAAAGAGGAGGAAGAGAGAGAGAGAGAGAGAGAGAGAGAGAGAGAGAGAGAGAGAGAGAGAGAGATAGGAGAGAGGAAAGAGAGCGGGGAGCATGGTCAAGTAAATGATTGCAATTTTCCACTTTTAACCGGGTTTCATTTGTTCAGGCCATGCAATTGTGCTTTTGCGGTAGCCACATCACTATGAGACATCCATAATTTTGTATAAATTCAGAAATGCTGTTTACAGAAATTGTCTCTTTTTTTCTATTCTTCGATTTTTTTGTTGATGAAGAACAAATTTCAGCAACGTAAAATCTTGTCTTCCTTCGTTATTGCATAAAATAAAATTATCTTGTAGTCATGTTTTTTTGTTACTGAGTAAAATTCATTAACTTGTACTCTCGAATCTTCCTTCTGGTATCAAATGAAAGAAACTTGTAGAACTCTTTGCGTGCGTGCGTGCGTGTGTGTGTGCGCGCGCGCGCGCGCGTGTGTGTGTGTGCGTGCGTTTCTTGTCTCTGACACCTTTATAACTGTCCACATCGAGACTAAAACAAACTGCACACACATAACACTTCTTATGCTTATATCAATTCAAATCGATTTTATTTTCAAATCACATATCAGAAAGCATACTGATGGTATTTTTGGAGAACGTCCCAGAATATTCCCAAAGACTATTAGATAAGAGTTAAACGCAAAGATTTCTGTATTGGTGGAGTAACGGACTACGAACGGCGAGGTGATCAGTCTCTACGTTCCAACTGTGGCAAAAACAAAAATTAAATATTAATTTTGAATTAACGAAAATAACCGAAGAGTAAATATCTGGAACAGGGTGGAATTTCACGATGTAAGGGGCAGTAGTGCAGTAGCTACAACAATGACGTCATAATAAGATTAACTTAGACAGCCAAAGAGTGCTATAACGGAGAGAGTTAGCCAACGATACATCAGAAATAATCCCAAAATTTATGAATTCCCACAATTAGTAAAAACGAAGCGTTAGTACGATGCAATAATATTACTAATACTGCTGCTGTCACGGGCTTCAGGTGCCAACAAGTCAGTCGTATTAACAAATTAACAGGAATATTACTCGACGACTCTCATCTTACTTCAGTGTTTCACTTTACAGTTTGCTGTCAACTAAGTTTTATTGCATACAGTCTCTTGTTACACTGGAGACAATTCAATTATAAACATCGCCATCCAGCGAGTGCAATTCCGTTCATTACATCAATGTGTTTAAAATTTGACACTTATGTATACCACATTTAATAAAATGTGTTATGCATTTGTACTTGTATATATATGTCTCGCTCTCTCACTCTTGCACTCACTCACTCTTTCTGTTCGACTCAACTTCTCTCATACTTGTTATTCTCTTTCCTTCTACCTTCTACGTACATATATATATGTATACCTATACAGAAATATACACACACACACACACACATATATATATATATATATATATATATATATATATATATA
>NC_068992.1:48561192-48562445 GCF_001194135.2 Octopus bimaculoides
ATATATATATATATATATATATATAAACACAAACTGACACACACACTCACACATATAGTCTATATGTATACATATATTTGTGGCTTTGTGCGTGCGTGTGTATATGTGTATATATACATACATATAGAGAGAGACAGACAGACACATAGATAGATAGATAAGTGGGTAAGTAAGTAGGTAGGTAGGTAGGTAGGTAGGTAGGTAGGTAGGTAGGTAGGTAGTGATGTAGGTAGGTATGTAGGTATGTAGGGACATTGATGTGCAGGTTGGTAGATAGTGAGATGAACCTGATAAATCCATATAAGTGCGCATGCGTGCGTCTGTGTGATTAAGTCCGTCTGTATGAATGAGTGAGCGTGCATATTGCATACTGTATTGATTTCGTTGATGAACATTCAGTCGTTCGATGAACTTAACTATCTACCAACATATATTAGCGTGCAAGTGGCGGACTATTCCACACACACACACACACGCACATTTATATATAACCAGCGTTAAGGAATGTATTAGATAATATATATATATATACATGGTGGTTGTCTACTCCTTAAACAGAGTTTGACCACCTCCTGCACCTACACCTTAGCCCTTTCATGGCGTCTGATGTGGCTTTTTAAACCAGACAGTGTTTTGAAAAAACACCCACACAGATTGCACCTCTGATTTGCACTACCAATACCTGCAAGTAAGTCCTGCTCATTGTGGATCCTAACATGTCTTTTAAGACCCCCATTGGATTTGCAAACCCTCTGGCACACACCACATTCAAACGTGTGCACAGACATATAATCAGAATATACATACATACATATATATATATATATGTATGTATGTAGGCGCAGGAGTGGCTGTGTAGTAAGTAGCTTGCTTGCCAACCACATGGTTCGGGGTTCATTCCCACTGTGTGGCACCTTGAGCAAGTTTCTTCTACTATAGCCTCTGGCCGACCAAAGCCTTATGAATAGATTTGGTAGACGGAAAACTGAAAGAAGCCCGTCGTATATATGTATATGTATGTGTGTGTGTATATGTTTGTGTGTCTCTGTTTGTCCCCCAACATCGCTTGACAATCGATGCTGGTGTGTTTACGTCCCCGTAACATAGCGGTTCGGCAAAAGAGACCGATAGAATAAGTACTAGGCTTCCAAAGAATAAGTCCTGGGGTCGATTTGCTCGACTAAAAGCGGTGCTACAGCATGGCCACTGTCAAATGACTGAAACAAGTAAAAGAGTAAGAGTAAAGAGTATAT
>NC_068992.1:48562575-48569232 GCF_001194135.2 Octopus bimaculoides
TATATATATATATATATGTATATATATATTGGTTTCATATTTTGGCACAATACCAGCAATTTTCGGGGACGGCAAGTCGATTACATAGACTCCTGTGTTCTACTGGTACTTATTTTAGTGACCCAAAAAGGGAATTCGAATGCAGAATTCGAATGCAGATAATATACGTATAAATATTAATTTTTGATAATCGGCAGAAGTTACGGAATTACTGAAAGGCCGAATTGTTTGTCCGCTGACCATTCGGCCAAAAGAATGAGGGGAGAGAATAACAGATTTATGTCCGTAAATTTTCATGTACGTTTGTTTGTGGATGTACCCAGTCCCCACACACGAGCAAGCATGTGGGTGGGGTTGTGGGTGTGTATGTGTGCGTGTTATTGATTATAAACACATCGCTAGTAATAATGTTCATGAAGATGGTGCTAATGGTGATCGTGGTGCTGATGATGATGACATGTGAAAAACTCAACTCAAACACAGATTCAACTACACAATGACACACACACACACACATACACGCACACCTGCATAGACACATACACGTAAACACACACACACACACACACACACACGAGAATTAATGGAGAGCACCCACGCCAATTCACGGATTGTAATATGATATCTCTATCCAAATCCTTCCCATAAATCTCTTAAAATATTTTCGAAACCTTTTATCCTACCACACATGCATACACACTCGTGAATACACACTCACACAAATACTCACATATAGACGTACTTACATAAGGTTATTATGCCTTAAGTATCCCCACACAGACACAGACAGACACACACGCACACATTTACACATACACACATACATAATTGCTAATAGACTTACACATACTAATACCATCGGACTACACTAGCTGCATACCAACACACATAAGGAGGTACGCGTCCACTCACGTATACAGGCTCACATCAACACCAAAATCGATCATAAACCAAAACACACACACGTTGGCCAAAAGGATTCGTTTTGGTTTACTAAGGGCTCCATAGTTTGATCTTCAGATCCATTGTTTTTTTTTTTGAGCGGCTCTTTTAAGTCCTGCTTTTCTTCAATAGAACATCTCTTAACACGAGATATAGTTAACCTCTCCAATCTCCATCATTTTTTTACATTTTCCCTTCCTGGGCAAGTTCAGTGATTAGTGGTTACTAGTATTGTTTCATCGGAAAATTCCATGTCATCATTTTGTACCTCTGTTCACAAAAATTTTTCAAAGTTTCTTCATGCAGTCATCAGTTATTTCGAGTTATACTTCTTTGATGTTATTTATAGCCGTTATGGTTTGGTAGTTTTTACCAAATGTTAGATTGTTAATCTTGGTCATCTGTTTCTTTAGAATTGTTTAAAATTACGGCGTTAATAGTGGAATTTTATATTAGAAAATTCACCTGATCCATGTGTTGTAGAAAGGCAGCGCTGTTTGGTAGTAGTTAATTACTCCGACTGCAATGAAGGTCAAGATACTGGAAGCAGTGTCTGGAATATTATCAATCACTAGAAATAGCTTAATTTCAATCTATTTGTGATATCTTTTCACTGCTGGACGAAAGTCTTGCAAGAACCGCTGCGTGAAGATGTTTCATGCCTTCCAGGCCTTCTTTGTTGACTTCACATTCACAGATTTATGTTGTTTTGATGTTCTCCATTTTGGTAGTTGGGTTCCTGATTCATGAACAAGCATTGGTTTTAGTTCGTCATGAATTACGGCCAGATCTGGGTGTTAAAAGGCACACCTTTTCAGAAAAAGTCCGATTCAACTAAGGTCGGTGTAGATAGTTGTCATGCGCTCTCATAAACCTAGCAGAATCCCATGCTTACCTAGATATCTACATTTTCAGCTGTATCAGAGATAAGGATATTATGCACATAAAACTCTTCTCCTTGTTTATCCTAACACTGCTTGTATACTGCTCCTTGTTTATCCTAATATTGTTTGTATAGGTTCGTTGTTGACCCTAATGCGGATGTCGTGTAAATTATACTGTTGCTTGAATGTGTTCTCTGCTTATTTGATACACATGTTGTTAAATTTATGCCAGCTTGAATTCTTTTGCGAATCCTAATTTGTGTGTGGTGCTCATTTCCGCCGTTTGAATGTGTTCCTTATTAAACCTGAGACGGATATTTTGTAGTTTATACCGCTGTTTAAATATGTTCGTTGTCAATCCTGATAAATTATCTCCATCTTCCTGCTCGCTAATGTTTAAAATTCTTCTCTGCTATTCCATTATAAGTTGGTCTTATGACATGATACTTTGCTGACCAACTCTATACTATATTATATACACATAGTCCTCTGTAGGTATGAATGTTCAGTTGTTAAATAAATTGAATGACCATATTAATGGATTAATAAACGATATAAATAAGTATTGCGATGGTATGTACCCATTTAATCAAATTCCCAAGTAGACACAGCCTGAAACAGAGTGACAAAGCAGGAACTTTGAATTACTGGTATCTATTCGGTGAGCTTCTGCATAGTTTCCATCACCTCAGTTCCACTCACGAGTCTACATGCACGCGCACACACACACACACACACACACATATATATATATATATATATAAGTCTGTACACAATTCTACAAACACTCACGCACATTTATATATGTATACACACATATATATGCATACATACATATATGTGTATACACCTACCTATTTATGCACACACATATTATATGATGTATGTATGCATGTGTGTGTGCATGTATGTGAGTGCGTGTGTGTATGTGTGTGTGTGCTTAGGTATATAAGTAGATAGAAGCTGGTTGGTAAATGAAGAGACAAATAGATAGATATGCATTCTCACATGTATACGTACATACATATATACATACACACACAAACACACACACATATATATATACAAACACACATACACATATGCGCACATATATAGACACCCTGTCCCTCATCTTTCAGACACACACACACACATATATAGATATATACGCATACATATACGTGTGTGCGTATGAGTTACTTGAGTATTGTTCTGTAGAGCTGTATGCGAGCGTTCTCTTTTCTCTTCTGAAACTGGCAATTTCATTATATGAGCAATGAAGTAAAACATTAACCAGTCTGTGTCCCTCTATTACTCTTTATATTCTCGTCTTTCACACCTTCTCTCCCCCCTCTCTGTTACTACATCTCTCCTACGCTTATCACCAAACTCTACTTCTTCTCCTTCACCGTCTATATATAAGTACACGGATCTCCCTCCCTGTACTCTCTCCCATCTCCTTTCTAACTACTCACGGCAAAGTTAAATATGTACAAGAAACATACTAATGGAAGTCGCATAAAAATATTTATAATAATAGATCGGGTGTGCTAAAAGTTATCTATCTATCTAGTTAGCTAGCTATCTATTTATCTATCTATCTGTTTGATTGTCTGTCCGTCTGTCTCTTTGTCTGTCTCTCTCCACACACATATATTTACCTATCTCTCTCTTTCCCTCACACTTTTTCACTTTCGGTGAGTGTACATACATACATGCCTTTCTATATGATAGATAGATAGATAGATAGATAGATAGATAGATAGATAGATAGATAGATAGATAAAAGGAAATCTATAGAAAGCGAGATCATTTTAGTCAGCCATATTTAATAGATTCTTCACATCGGTAGAGAGACAATTTTCTCTGTTCAACAGCGCCACCTGCCAAGAACGCTTGTTTATCCAATATATCGCCTTCCCTCACGCTCGTCCCCTCTACCCGCCATGTTCTGCCTCATACATGGGCGGTTTTTACATCTTGACAATCGATTTACTAAAGAACAAAGTGTTTTTCTCACACAGTTTATCCATTCCTTTGGAGAATTTGCAATAGCTGCGTGGATACGGTGTTTGCATTTCGGCTGAACGTTGAGGCTGTATGATTGAACAGATATAAGTTTGTCGACTCTTTTATACGTAGAAAGCCGGCTGAAATTGCTGTTGACTTGAAGTTTTATTTCTGAGGTACATAAGGTTTTATTGTGTCTTTTCTCATTATTATCGTTTAGTAGTGTCTTATGCGTTGGAAAACAGAGCTTTTGGGAACGATAGCTGTGCTAGACGAGCTCGTCTACAAGGAACAGATATCAGATTGTCTTAAAATGTAAATTGTGACAGAGCAGTGAAAGACAACATTAAGAATAGATAGCAGATCATATGAGGATGTGGATCTGAAGAGACATGTCAACACACCAGGAATATGTACCAGATTATCTGTTAATGTTAGGAGATTAACTAAGAATATTACATGTTTAAATTTCAACCATAGGTACCTGATTATCTGAGTGTATTTAGTGTCTTAGATCTACTTAGATGCCAGAAGCAAAAGGTGCACAATTATTAAGCAATGTTAACTGTGAGAAATTAATTTAGATGTCAGGTATAAGTATCAGATATTCATACCAATTTTTACCTGTATTACGCTAAATTATGTGCCAGGTATATGTATCAGGCAATTTGGCAAGAGAGCAAGTATAGGTACAAGATTATCAAGTAATACCACTTTCAAATTTTCGCACAAGACCAGTGATTTCAGGAGAGAGTGTAAGTCGATTACATTGACCCCAGTGCTCAAGTGGTACTTATTTCATCGATCCCGAAAGGATGAAAGGTAAAGTCGTCCTCGGCGGAATCTGAACTCAGAATGTGAAACCGGACGAAATACCGCCAAGCATTTTGTCCGGCGTGCTAACGATTCAGCCAACTCACCGCCTAATTAGCTAGTAATATTACAGGTTATCAAGGTGGCGAGCTCGCAAAAACGTTAGCACGTCCGGCGAAATGTTTAGCAGTGTTTCGTCTGTCTTTACGTTCTGAGTTCAAATTGCACCGAGGTCGACTTTGCCTTTCATCCTTTCGATTGTAGATGTCAGCTAAAAAGAACCTGCCACTGACCAATATAGATATCAGGTATGGATACCAGAGATAGATCAAACAAATGTCATAAGCAATAATTGTCAAGCCATTTGAGACAGACATCACACTGAATCCAAGGGGGAGATGCTTGTCAGTCATCTATTTTTCGATAGGAAGAAAACAAGAAGCTCCAGACGGATAAGTTTGGTTCTTTAGCAAGGTGGATGTGTGGATGAGAGCGTGAGTTCAAATCAGTTGCCGGAGTTTGTCGAGTTTCCCAGTCACACTCTATTCTACATGGTTGTGATGCTGTGTTAACGGGAACTGGGATAACAAGCTACTGCAACATCATCTGTTGTATATCGGCATTTAATTTTATGCATCTTTAGTAGTGTATGAGTTCAAATCGCGCTGAAGTCTTTCATTCATCGTTTTCTACTTTCATCAATGCAGGATCATTGAAATGAGTACCAGAGTATTACAGCGGTTGATATAATCGATCATTACCCCAACACACACACACACACATCTAGTGGCTACCGAACTATGTAAAGTGTCACTCAACCGTGTCTGTTACGTTGTTATGTTTAACCTGGTGGCTAGTCTAGCACCTAGGTAACCACACCTAGAACCTTCGACATGAAAACATGCCCTAACGTGTCCGAGATTTCATTTTATGTTTCAACATTCTAAACGGCAACATCAAGATGATCGATTAATTACATATACATACATTTATACACGCACGCGCGCACGCACACACACACATATACATTATTAATTTCAGTCATTGGGCTACGGGTAACGCCTTCAAGAGTTTTCAATCGACCATAACAACCCAACCCCGGGACATGCTTTAGTCGAGCACTTAATTTATCGATCTCTTTTATAGCACCTGGTTAATTTAACATTCTGACGATGTTGTTATCAAACACAAATTAAAAGATAAATACACATACATACTCTCTCCCCCACACACATCCACACTTATATGCATACACGTGTGTGCACATGTGTATGTATATGTTAAGCATAGTTTAGTTCCTATAGTTTTTTGTTTGCTTTACACATAGAATTGTGTCTATGCTGTAGCACTGCCTTCAAGATATTGGCTGAAGAGATCTACCCAAACACATATCCTAAGTCTAATACTCATTCTATCAGTGTCTTTTGTTGAACCACTAGGTTATGGTCCATAAACAAGCAAACGAATTTTATCTAGCAGTGTGGGAGTAAAAGGGAAAAAAAAACACTTTGGTCATGAATAACCATGGGATCGCACCTAGAAAGTTCCCCTCCGAAGCACAGGGCCCAAGGTTATTTATGGAAGACCAGCAATCGCCCATGCATACCGGTCTCCCCTCGCCACGCCACCAATGTTATCCAAGGAAAAGACAAAGGCTTGGCACCAGTGACATCATAGGATTTGTGTCTGTGTGCGTGTGTGTGTGGGTGTGTACGAGTGTGTGTATTTGCGTGCGTGTGTGTATGAATGCATGCATTCATACATATACTTTGGGCTTCCACACAGTTTTCCCCAACCAAAAACCCTCACAAAGGATTGGTTGATCTAGAGCTATAGAGTGTAGTGCAGTGGGACTAAAATCAAAATCATGTGGTAGCGAAGCGAACGTCTTAAACAGAGAGCCATGCCCGATCCGCTCCTTTCCTGCCTTTCTCTCTCCCTCTCTCTCCCTACCTCGGCCCTCCCTCCCCCTCTCTCTCCCTACCTCGGCCCTCCCTCCCCCTCTCTCTCATTACACACATACAAA
>NC_068992.1:48569461-48570043 GCF_001194135.2 Octopus bimaculoides
ATATATATATATATATATACTCTTTTACTCTTTTACTTGTTTCAATCATTTGACTGTGGCCATGCTGGAGCACCGCCTTTAGTCGAGCAAATCTACCTCAGGACTTATTCTTTGTAAGCCTAGTACTTATTCTATCGGTCTCTTTTGCCGAACCGCTAAGTTACGGGGACGTAAACACACCAGGATCGGTTGTCAAGCGATGTTGGGGGACAAACAGAGACACACAAACATATACACACACACACACACATACATATACATATATACGACGGGCTTCTTTCAGTTTTCCGTCTACCAAATCCATTCATAAGGCTTTGGTCGACCAGAGGCTATAGTAGAAGACACTTGCCCAAGGTGCCACGCAGTAGGGCAGAACCCGGAATTCAAGTGGTTGGTAAGCAAGCTACTTACCACACAGCCATATATACATATAAATACAGAGCAGAGAAACATGTTCACATTCAGAAACGTATTTTTCTCTATATGTCTATATTCTCTCACATGTCTATAAATGATAAATGTGTGTGTGTGTGTGTGTGTGTGTGTGTGTGTGTGTGTGTGTGTGTGTGTGTGTGTGTGTGT
>NC_068992.1:48570053-48574935 GCF_001194135.2 Octopus bimaculoides
GTTCTTTTTTTTAAAAAAAAAAAAGAACATTAGCACGTCGTTGCTTTTGGTTGTTGTTTCTTTTGTTAATCTTCCATTTTATCTCTTTTTTATTATTATTATTATTATTATTACTTTTTTTTGTCTCTTCTCGCTCGATTTTTTTCCCCTTTCTTTTTCTCCCAGCTTTACATTTGCAAATCTGTAAATCACTTCTTTTCTTTTTTTTTATCTAAACAATGCTAACTCTTCAAATCAATACGTTCATTGACATACCCAATATACAATATCATAAATGAACAAAATATGAGAATAACTGACAGCTTTTAATTGTGCTAGATAACTTAGCCACTGCTAAAGACGGCATTGATTCTTTTGAATTGGTCGGTGTTGGTATGTTGTTCTTTTGTTTGGCCATCTTTTCATCTATTTCCGGTTTGCTTGAAAACCTCAACAGTCGTTATGTATACATTTATTTATTTAAAAGTTATGATAAATACACCGCGATTAGTGTGGGGCGGGGGAAAGAGATGAATGACCGAATCGGCTGTGTGTCGAACAAAATAACACCACACAACTGCTATAAACTGCAGTGTTTTTATTTAAAATTTCTGCATTTCAAATTCCTCTGGTGTCAATAAACTAAGTGCCAGTAAAATGTACTGGCAATCATTTAAATCGATTAAGGTGTGCATCAATGCTGGAAATGAGGTTTAGGGACTAAAGGTACACCAAGGTCCACTTGACTGAGTTTGAGATATAGCAGGATAGGGGGACTTAGATGTTATAGGCCCGTCTTCCGCCAGTGAGCTGCAAAGTAGCGGAAACGCGTCCTCTGCGCCTCACCCTCCACGCCTCTATCACTGGTACATGTATTTCTTCCCCTGAAGAATATGCGGCTTTATATAAACGATGTGAAGAAAACAGAGGGAGTGAAGAGTTTTTATTGCACCACACGGTTAACGGAGAGGCTGGTGGTTCGCATCTTGTCACAATTGTTGCTTTTACAGTTGTTGGTGCCCTAACCCCTTCGAGGCGTTGTGAGTTCACAAGGGGCAAGGTAGATGTGATAGAGACGCTTTATATGCTGCTTGGTGTTTAGAGTGTCATGAGATTTGTTAGAAATTCAATATTTAAACCAAATAAAATGCTTGTATTCTAAACACATTTTCAAATAGTTTTTGCCAAGACTAAAGTTTAAGTTGGAGATTGAGTTATTAGTGAGTAGGGAATATGACGAATGATAAACCACAGCGAAAAATTTACTAGTTTGAAGAAAATAACCTAGTGTTTTTGTTTGGTACGGTGCAAAATATGAGAACAGACGTTTGTAGGACAACATTTGGTGTAAAAGGACACCTGTCTGAAAAAAGGATACCGTGCTAGGAGAGATTAAGCCAATTATCTAGATTAGTGTTTCTCTGTGGTTCTTGGGGGTCCGTATAAGATTTTGCTGTTAAAAATGTATGTGCAATAAGTTGGTTATACTTCTACAATGCACAAAATATTGGCTTCAAATTTTGGCACAAGGCCAGCAATTTCGAGTGAGGTGAGGATAAGTCAATTACATCGAACTCAGTGTTCAGCTGGTACTTAGCTTATCGACCCCGAAACAATGAATGACAAAGTCATCCACAGTGGAATTTGAACTCGAAACGTAAAGACACACGAAATACCGCTAAGCATTTTACCCGGCTTCCTAATGATTCTATCAGCTCACCGCCTTACAATACACAAAATGTTTTAACTATTCTTTTATTACAATTCCTAATAATATTTCATTATGAAAATATAATAGAATTTTTTAAACATCCAGTGGTTATAAGGGTCTACCCGATTAAAACAGAAATCAAAGGGGTGCATAGGTAAAAAAAAAATGGTAAGGAAACACTGATCGAGATGACTTCGTCTATGAAACTGTGAATTTATATCGAGTAGTTTATGGTAGGAATGACTCATTGATGACTATACATCTCAGAGACAACAAACACATGTTCTAAGTCTACAGAGACAACAACGGGAAAACATGTTCCTTTCGTTATTTTTCTGAACTAATTCATTAAGAGTTGAAAAAGAAATAAAAAAAACCTATGTCCGATTAACTAGAAGTATATACAAAATCGGGAGGCGCAATGGCCCAGTGGTTAGGGCAGCGGACTCGCGGTCATAGGATCGCGGTTTCGATTCCCAGACCGGGTGTTGTGAGTGTTTATTGAGCGAAAACACCTAAAAAGCTCCACGAGGCTCCGGCAGGGGATGGTGGCGAACCCTGCTGTACTCTTTCACCACAACTTTCTCTCACTCTTTCTTCCTGTTTCTGTTGTGCCTGTAATTCAAAGGGTCAGCCTTGTCACACTGTGTCACGCGGAATATCCCCGAGAACTACGTTAAGGGTACACGTGTCTGTGGAGTGCTCAGCCACTTGCATGTTAATTTCACGAGCAGGCTGTTCCGTTGATCGGATCAACTGGAACCCTCGACGTCGTAAGCGACGGAGTGCCAACATACAAGAATCGATTTCATTTTCACCCATTTAATAACGTCAAAATCAATGGTTGGGTCATTTTGTCTCAGAAGAGAATGAGGATGGTGTAGTAGAATGGTAGGTTTCTAAATATCGTACAGTATTCCGTTTGTTTCTGATGGATCCTCATTTCAAATCATACTTTATTTTTAAACAGTCATATTTGTACCGTTAGTGTTAAAATAACTACCAACAGTTTAACAGATTATGCCTTTCTCCTTTAAATCCTTCAAAATTATTATCATTGCGACTGCGGGGCGGTAAATTCAGTATCGTTTCGGACAAAATACCCCGCGGTGTTTATGTTCTGTGTTGTAATCCTACCGAGGTCGACTTTGTATGTTATCTTCCCAGATTCAGAAAATAAATAGTTATCAAATTCTGACGTTGATTTAAACGAATAAACAACGACCCAAAAATGTCTCGTTTGTTGTCAGACATTTTTAAGTGTTTATAATTTTTGTCATTTGTCTTTCAGAGTTTCACAAAAACATATATCAACCCGTGTTGGGTTAATTGATAGTTCGTTCCGCCAAAATTTCTTGTCTGGCCTCACTGTGAGGAATCTTGAGAATTACCGCAGTAGTCACCCGGTACCTGATCCCTATCTCTATAAACATTATTAATTTTATTCCTACTCTAATCGTCACCCCTAAACTTTCCCTAATTAGGGATTGTTGGGTAGAAAAGAATATAATACAGATTTTGTAAGATGATGGAGCAGAGAAAGAAAAGGAGAAAAAGAAAAGGAGGAAAAAGTGAAGAAAAAGAAGACGAGAAAGAAGAAGAGGGAGCGAAAGGGGAAAGGGAGGAGAAAGACGAGCAAGAGGAAAAGTAAAAGAAAAGGAAAAGGAGAAGGTGGAGGAGAGGATAAGCAGGAGGAGGGGAGCCGAATGGAGGAAAAGGAGGAGGAGATAAATGATAAAGGAAACGAGGAAGTGCAATAGGAGAAGAGAGGGAAGTGGAGGTAGAGGATAGTGAAGGAAGGAGGGAGGAAGTGATGTGCGGCAGGGGGAGATCTAAGGGGGAAGGGTGGAAGTAAATGAGGGAAAGGAGAGAAAAATAAAGGAGAGAGAGAGAGGAGAGATAACAAGGAGGTAGAATGAAGCAAAAGAGGAGTTGGGTGAAGAAGGAAGGGAACGGGAGAAGGTAGAGGGAGGAGGAGGAGGAGGAGGAGGAGGAGGAGGAAGAGGAGGATAAAGAGGAGGAGAAGGAGGAGGAAGTGGAAGAAGATGATGGAAGAGTGAGATGGAGAGAAGGCGGAAGAAGAGGAGAAAGAGACAGAAGTGGAAGAAGAGGAGAAAAAGAGGAAGAAGATAAAAAGAAGTAGAATTAAAGAAGGAAAAGAAGAAGGAAAAGGAAAAGAATTGAAGAAGAAGAAGAATTGTAGAAGAATTGAAGAAGAAGAAGAAGAAGAAGAAGACGAAGAAGAAGAAGAAGAAGAAGAAGAAGAAGAAGAAGAAGAAGAAGAAGAAGAAGAAGAAAAAGAAGAAGAAGAAGAAGTAGAAGAAGAAGAAGAAGAAGGAGAAGAAGAAGAAGAAGAAGAAGAAGAAGAAGAAGAAGAAGAAGAAGAAGAATATGCAAACTAGAGCGTTGCAAACGCTTCAGACCAATGCAACATCAACAGCATATGTATATTCTGTTCCTCTCATTAAATATAGAATCGAATATAGACTGTTTTGCCTCACAACCAACAACAAACGACCAACAACAACAACAACAACCACAACAACAGCATTGTAAATCGTTGAGGTTTTTGTAAGAAATGCTATTGTCATCGATAATTTCGCATTGGAACGTAATTTTTGAAATGTTCCCAGCGATATGGAATCTATTGGGAAAATAATTTTGGTTATTCTGTGAGATTCGATAACAACTGGTTCCTGATTTCTGCCAAAATGGTACAGTCTCAATTTATAGTTCTATTCTGTAATTAGCAAATATATTTTGGACCACCCTAGTATTTGCTCTGAAATAACCAATTCTACCCCGATTTAATGCCTTACTCTCTAATTACTTCATGTCTTTGATTCATGTCATATTTTACCTCTCACCAACTATTTCACAGCAGATCTATCTATCTATCTATCTATCTATCTATCTATCTATCTATCTATCTACACGCACTTATATATACCTATATATAATATATATATATATGGGTATATACAAATATGTATATATATATTATATGCATATATATATATATATACATATATATATTATATATATAAATACAGATATATATATATAAATATATCTATATACATACATATACATATGTATATATATATATGTGTGTGTGTGTGTGTGTGTATATGCGTATCTGTCTACCTATTTCTCTCCGTCTCTTTCTCCCGCATTCTCACTTTATATATA
>NC_068992.1:48575084-48577166 GCF_001194135.2 Octopus bimaculoides
TATATATATATATGTATATATATATATATATGTATGTATGTATGTATGTATGCATGTATGTATGTATATATATATATATATATATATAGACATACATATCTATACGCAGTTAGATTGGTCAGTAGATATATAGAAAAGTGTAAAGTGTATTGATACTTATGCTTATTAGTTATATGTGTATGCATGTATATATAATTGTATGTGAGTACATGTATATACGTATGCATATATGTGCATGTACATTTGTACGCATGCTTAAACGTACACATTTACAAATTGGGATAGGCGAGCAAGATTGACAAATAAAGAGAGAGCAAGACAGAGATATAGAGACAGCGCAGGAGACAGAGAAATCGTAAGAAATGTGTGGTCGAAAAACAGATACATACATACATACATACATACATAAATACATACATACATACATACATACATACATACATACATACATAAAAGCATACACACGCGTGCTTTAGCTCCTTCGTTCCAAGGGCTGGTCTTCTTTCAGGCTTATCTGCTCGATCTAAAAGGAGTCTCACATTCCAACAGGCCAGGTTCAGAGAAATTTTATTCCTTGCATACTTGCTATCATTGTTTATATCAATTCTTTGTTCATTCCTGCAAGATTGAGCCAGCGTTAGCCGCAGTAATCTAACCAGCAGAGAAAGGACAGAAAATTTCCAGTGCACCTTTTCTAGCATCTTCCCAGTATATCCAGACGAGTAGTGTCCTCCTTAAAAGGGCTGCTCACACACAGAATTCTTCACCGAAAACTGTTCCTGTCCATGAAAACATGGTAGCAATGTTAAGATAAGAACCCTGCCGCCTTATGTGCAGAATTTGTAACTGTATGCTTCCAACCGGTCAAGTCTGCATATGTCGCCACGCCTCTATCGCCATAGATGCAAATAGGCCAGACATCATACTGAAAGACTTCAGACAAAAATCATGCCTCCTCATTGATATGACTGTCCCAATTGATATCTGTCAAAACCTACCAAAAACTGAGCAAATATAAAGATCTTGAAATAGAAATTAGCAAGATGTGGAACCTGAAGACTAAAACAATACCTATTGTCATAGGTGCCCTGGGAATGACAGCGAAACGGGCTGATTACTACCTAGCTCAGATACCAGGAAACCCCAAAATGGCTGAAGTTCAAAAGATAGTGCTCATGGGAACTGCTCACATCCTACGTAAAATATTGTCTATGTGATCTCAAATTTTAAAACACATAATTTTCTTATGGTTTCTTAAAGATTCTCTACAACAACACTATGTACAAATCCAAATATATGGTACCCTAGGCATAACACCTACATGAACTTCTAACTTGTTGTCTCTTGAGGTCTCTGGGTGAGACTTGGATCCAACTTGTACAAATGCAAAGCAAAAGTCAAACATAAAATAATAATAATAATAATAATAATAATAATAATAATAATAATAATAATAATAATAATAATAACAACAACAACAACAACAACAACAACATCGAAAAATACCTTAGGAATGAGAACCCAGATTCGAAATTTCCCCAAGACACCTGATGAAGGCTGGAGGGTATATCAGACGAAACGTTGTGCTAACAACAAACAAGATGAGGACAAATATCCGTCAAATAATGTAAATAATGTAAATAATGTAAATACGCAGTTAAATGAATGAATTAAAAATTAAAAATATAAATAAATTAAAATTTAAAAGATAAATACATAAAAGATATAAAAGCATATAAAAATCAAGGAAAAGATAAAAATATGAGAAGATATATAAAATATACACAGACTATACGCACACATACGTATATACACACACACACACACAGCTATGTACACATAATGTTGGATGGCCGGTGACTACACATGAGCGCTTCCGCCATTTGAGCGTCATCAGTAACAAGAATTCGCTGACAGCCGCTTGACAAGGAAAATTGGGTCTCTACTGATATAGAAAAACAGTGATAAACAAATAAATTGTGTCGCAAGTAGCCGAATAAATATTAGATATTAGCGACGGAAGCTATTTCTCCTAATTAGAACGCTATATAACTTTCGTACATATATACATACATGTGTGTG
>NC_068992.1:48577784-48582864 GCF_001194135.2 Octopus bimaculoides
ATATATATATATATATATATATATGTATTACACACATATACAGGCACATATACATATCAACATATATGTGCTTCTTTTAAAGCTGAGTCCGTCTCAATTGTCACTACCCGTCACAACATATTTGCCGATATCTAAACATCTATTTATCGATGTATCTATGCACTTACCGCTGGCGTTCTTTCTCACGCCCCCAACTCTCTCCCGATATGGTCATGTCTATACATGCATAGATGCATACATTCATATCCTCCACACATATGGTTATACATACGCGCATAGCGTAGGAATTATGCATTATACCATTATACATATAGATAGATAGATAGATAGATAGATAGATAGATAGATAGATAGATAGATAGATAGATAGATAGGCATATACATACTCGAATATAATTGATATATGTATATATACGTGCACACATCCATACACACATATTTTCACACATGCATGCAGACATTTGATTTCTGTGTAATTCACACTTTCTTCTGCCCATCTAATTCCTCTCTGTTTCGTCCCCCACTACCTCACTCCTCCTCTCTATCCCTCAGTCTCTGTCTCTGTCTTGCTCTCAGTCTCTCCCTATCTCTCTCTGTCTCTCCCTCCTTGTTTTACATTCTATGTCTTTCGATATCATCTGCCTCAATCTCCTTCTGCTCAGTTTTCTCGCCTCCATTTTATCTTTTCTTTTTCCATAGTCCGCCATTTTCATTGCCTCTCCTCTCCTCCTTATCCTCTCGTTTTCTCTCTTAAGCTTCCCTTTCATGCATGTCCAGGCATCTTCTAGCCTCAAACCTTACAACCATCACCACTACTGCCACCGCCGCCGCCGCCGCCGTTGCCTGCAGATCTATGTGCCTTTAGTTATCGCTCCATAATTGACATTCTACCAAATATATAACACTCGTTCCCACAGATTCTTCTCCAGTTTATCTTACATTTAAAAAGACGTTTCATAACAACAGCAACTACAACAACGTTAGTAACAACAACAACAACAACAACAACAACAATAATAATGGTGATGATAATAATAATAATAATAATAATAATAATAATAATAATAATAATAATAGTAATAGAAATAATAATGATAATAATATCACAACACTAATAATAACGCTAACGATAGCAACAATGATAATAATAACAAGAAAAAGAAGAATGGACACCGATGAATAATTCATGATGCGATTGTACAAGAAGAAGAAGAAGAGGAAGAAGAAGAAGAAGAAGAAGAAGAAGAAGAAGAAGAAGAAGAAGAAGAAGAAGAAGAACAACAACAACAACAACAACAACAACAACAACAGCAGCAGCAGCAGCAGCAGCAGTAGCAACAAAGAACGGGAGGGGAAGGAAGGGAAGGAGGGGAAGAAGGGTGGTAGTAGTAGTAGTAGTAGTAGTAGTAGTAGTAGGAGGAGGAGGAGGAGGAGGAGGAGGAGGGGTGCAACAATACGATCGGCAGCATTGACGATGAAGGTGATAACAAGAGAGAAGTAAGAGGACAAAGGTAGGATCTAAGCTGTACTCTCTTTGTACTCGAAAGGGAGTAGAGAAACCATTGTGTTGGATTGCTAGTAACCACACAGCAAAAGGAGGAGGAGAGAAGAGAGCCAAGAAATTCAAGGAACGTTCGTTAGAAAAAAAGAAATGGCCGACCGCAATACTTCACTGACGGCATTGAACTTCTATAATAGAGAAATATATTAAAAAAATAATAATCGCATGAAACACACACACACACACACTTATACATATATATACCTATATGTTTGCATCTGAGTATGTCTACGTATTTCTGAGTGCTTGCGCATGTATGTGTGTGTATATATATATATATATATATATAAATATATGCATGTATGTATATATATATATAGATGTAGGTATGTACATATATGTATGGATATATACATATATTTATATATTATTTATATCATACATATATATATAGCGTCATACTAATATATACTTTTGTTATTTACACCACCTGTCCTCGTCTGTTGTTATTATTTGTATATTCTCCCATATATATATATATATATATATGTTGTGTCGACGCCCCCAGGCGAAGAAGTAGGATCTCCCAAGTCATATAAATAGAGGTAGTCTGGCCGTGGTAGGATTGTTGAGTAGCAGTCGAGTAGCAGTTGTGTAGCGGTCGAGTAGAGATCCTCGGAATGTGCTAGATAGCAGTAGCTTGAGACATAACAGATAAATATATATATTTATATATATATATACATGAGCAAATGTCCTCTACTATAGCCTCGGACCGACCAAAGCCTTGTTAGTGTGTTTGGTAGACGGAAACTAAAAGAAACCCGTCATATATATATATATATATATATATATATATATATAATTCTTTTACCTGTTTCAATCATTTGACTGCGGTCATGTTCCAGCACCACCTTAAAGGGTTTTGGCAGAGAAAATCGACCGCAGGACTTATTCTTTCTAATCTTAGTACCTATTCTATCGGCCCCTTTTACCGAACCACTAGGTTACGGGGACATTAGCATACTAACATCGGCTGTCATGTGATGGCAGTCCTCAGGCTACAACCAGAGAGACACATGGTAAAGATAAATGTTGGAGATATAGTATCTAAGGATATCAACGGAACTCGCCTAGACACCAAAATAAAGTGAGGAATAACCAACGTAAGATTTATAAGACATATGGGATAAACACGTTGTACAACACTGACAACATTCGGTGTAAACGCTACACCGAATGGAGAATTAGCCCAGAGATCTAGGAAAGATGGTGATGAGGTAACACTTGAAAGTTAGGTGATGGAATCCGGAACGATCTGTTAGGTCATAAATAGGTAAAAGATGCCTCTTTGATAAGACCCTGTTGCGTATAGGAACTCTGTTGCTCGTATATCTAGCACTAAGATTTACTATTAAACCAAAAATGCAGTCTATCATTTCAAATGTATGAAGACGTAGTGTAAGAACTCGACTACGGCATACATTAGTGAGACTGCTATGTGTTTAGCAGAGTGAATGGATGAGAACTGGCGTGATCACCATGATAAGAAGCACATATTGATACTACTCTATCAACATGCGAAAGATAAAGATAATGGCATGCTGAATAAAATAGGCTTTAAAATCCTTTTGACATATCTGTATGACTCATCGTTACGACAAATGCTGGAATTTATTCTTATAAATGAATGGATACCGTCACTTAATAAGAATTATACGATTAAAATGTAGAACCCACACCGCCATCCCCCAATGCCTGCACGCTGTGATATTAAACACACAACGGAGATGTGTATGTGAGATAATTTGCTCAATTTGCTTAATGTGAGTGTGCCAAATTGAAGGTGAACAGACATTAAAATTCTTATTTCTTTTGAATTGTTAGAATAAAAACGGAATGTCACTAATGTATGCATTATATATTAGGTAGGAACAAAAGTGCGTGCCATTTTTAAGTAAAATTCTAGAACAATATTTATACATTCACCGTACCTTTATTCAACTACATACGTTTTTATTCCACTACCGTTTTCCCTCCTTGAGACATCCTCATGATGTCATTCTCCGAAAACTTAGCATCTTTCTATGTCTTGAATTGATCTAAGCGATTTTTACAGTCTTCTAAAGAACTGAAGTCCTTTTACTTAAGAGAATTTTGTAGGGATCGAAATAAATGGTAATCCGAAGGTACAACGACTGGGAATAGTAAAACACCCCAGCCAAATTTTGCCAATTTCTGCTGAGTCTACCGAAGAAAGGGGATACACTTCTAATAGGCCAGTCCTGGACGTTTTTCATCAATTACCACCTTTAATCGTTCTTCTTTCGAACAATAATTATCTCGATCAACGTGTAATTTTGCGGAAGAAGCTCGTAAAATACAATTTCCTTCCAATCCAAACAGATACAAAACAACACCTTCTTCGGATATTGATTGGCTCTGGGTGTAATTAAAGCTGGATTCACTCCACATTGTTGTAAGCAATCCATTTTTTATCACCTATGGTCGTTTTTTACAAAATGGGTAGTTTTGGATGCATTTGAGCAAAAGATCGCAGATAGAAATGTGATCCATTAAGTCTTTTTCTTTAAATTATAGGACACGTCAAAATTATTGTGATTCACGTATCCAAGAGTATTTAGATGCTATGTAAGGTATATATGAAGTATGCAAAGTAATTCTAAAATGTCACGTGTCAGTTGATCTGAATAATTTCTGATTGGCATTTCAATTTGGTCATCACCAATGACTCTTGAACTGCATGAACAATCAGGGTTTTCCAGGTCAAAATTTTCACCCGTACACCGAGCGAACCCCTCATGAATAGTCCTCTGGGTGAGGCGCCAGCTCCATAAACTGTACATAACTTATCTTGGTGTTTTTCCTTTCAAGAAATAACGATCACCGAATTTCGACAATGTATCTCATTTTGCTCCATTTTCACTTTAAATGCAAAAACAATACAAATATACTATCCCTTCAGTAATCGTACAGAAAGACATGTCAAAGTACCGTGTGTGTGTGTGTGTGTGTGTGTGTGTGTGTGTGTGTGTGTGTGTGTGTGTGTGTGTGTGTGTGTGTGTGTGCGTGCGTGTGTGTGAATGATATGCTTATGACATGTGAGAAAGAAAACGTTACCAATTGGAAAACGGTACGAACTTTTGTTCGAATCCAACACACACATACACGCACGCACACACACATACGTATGTATGTATGTATATATATATATATATGTATGGATAAAAATATACGACTGGGAATATAAGCGTATTACAAAATAGAACTCAAAACTTAGTGAACAAATAGATAAATTGGACTCAAAGCTTATGTATACATATCCATTTTTTATTATATCTCCTCGGCAGAAAGTACGAAAGTAAGTTAAGGGCCGAGCCTTTCCTGCATAGCACTTAACAAAGTATATGCATACGTATGTATGTATGTGTGTGTGTTTGTGTGTATGTATATACATGTGTATATTTACACATGCATATATATATATTTATATACATATATATATTTTCATATATATATATACATATATATATTTATATACATATATATACATATATA
>NC_068992.1:48582968-48583934 GCF_001194135.2 Octopus bimaculoides
TATATATATTCATTCATATTTAAGCATATATATGTATATAAATATACACACATACATATAAATACATGCATGCATGCATATATATACATACACACGCATATATAAACATATAGATATACATATTGTACATACATATGTATATATACGATCACTGATAAACTTTAAGCTTATAAAATATTTATATATATACATATATATATAATAGTTATCGCCAAGCCAACATGGCAGTCCCAAATTTAGAGAGACTTAGAAATATTAATAAAACATATATATATATATATATATGCATACATACATACATACATATATATGCACACACGCGTACACACACACAACAAAGAATTAAGTAAAAAATATAAGGGCAAAAAAAAAAAATGAACATGAATTAAAAGCAAAAACCCGAGCGAGGAGGAGACGAGATGATCTTGTTTATTCCATCTGTGTAACAAAATATTTAATGCACACGTTCTTGCAGTGCTCCCAAAGAGGGTATCAATTTGCCGAAACCTACAGCCGGACTTATTAACTCCGTTGAATTGCAATTAGATTTAGTAAACATATAACAGACATCTCGTAGAAGTTGAGTCGCCACGAAGATTAATTCTTCTTTCTTTGCTCCGGAATCTGACACCTTCCGTCCCTACGTTCCCTCCATTTCATTTTCTCTTTGGCTTTTAGTTAGTTTTTATTTTATTTATTTTTTTAATTATTGTTGTTGTTACTACTACTACTACTACTACTACTACTACTACTACTACTACTACTACTACTACTACCACTACTACTACTACCTATTTTATAAAAAAGCTGACTTTACTATAATGTATATACATAGCAGTATATGTATGTCCGTGTATATACATACACACGCATACATACATACATACATACATACGTACGTACATACTGATACACACATGTATGTTTGTGTGTATGTGTATGAATATATACATACACACACACACA
>NC_068992.1:48584072-48586241 GCF_001194135.2 Octopus bimaculoides
TATATATATATATATATATATGCGTACGTACATATGTATTACACGAATGCACACATATACACATATATGTGTAAGTGAGTAGGGATGGGGTTAAAGAATGTTGTATATTTATAAAGATACGATTTATCAATACCCTAATCTTAAATATCAATGACACGATGGAATTGTTTCTGAAGCGACTTAAACAGCAAATATAATCGTTAAAAAAATATGAAAAAAAAAATGAACAAGCTGATAACCTCGACTTCAAATTGATTAAAGATTTCATATTTACATAAAATACAAAATCTCGACAGTGTAAACATAATTATAGTATCGTATCATGGTGGAAACAAAACTATGTTAAACCTAAAAATACGCACGTGATCTGTGACGTCTTATCTTTTGAAAAAGAATATTTTTTTTTATTCACCTCATAACCCGCTGTGTTGTTAAGACAGTGCCTTTGTCACTCCAATACGGTCCTTTCTATTCTAAGTATGCGAAGCTGGTTCTCTTCACTGATATCACCCTCCAAACTTTGAGGGTCCTGAAAAGGGGTAATGTGGATGGACTTGTTTATTCTTTTGGTCATTTAGTGAAGAACGAAGTCAGCACCCATGTTCTTTAAGGAAGGAGGAATGCATCCCCAAACTAGAGGCCTGATCCTAAGTGGACTCCGCTAGAAGTAACTGAAGGTACCTGGGAGTGGTATTATACCGGGCATCGTTTTAATAATAATAATAATAATAATAATAATAATAATAATAATAATAATAATAATAATAATAATGGTCTTTTCTAATATAGGCACAAGGTCTGAAATGTGTGGGGAGGGCAATAGTCGATCACATCGACACGAGTACTTGACTGGTACTTAATTCATCGACCCCCGAAAGGATGAAAGGCAAAGTCAACCGCGGTAGCATTTGAACTCGGAACACAAAAACAGACGAAATACCCGCTAAGCATTTCGCTCGGCGTGCTCGTCGCGTTAATAATAATAATAATAACGATGATGATGATGATGATGATGATGATGATGATGATAATGATAAACCAGTAGCAACGGCGGGATCAAACGTTCGAACCAATCCAAAAACTGCAGTTTCGGTAAGGATGTGATAAGCTATGAGAAGTCTCTGAATAGTGTAGCTATTGGCTATTGAAGAATCTTTCTTGTTGCAAATTGTTCTGTCGAAGCATTAAAACTGAGAATGGCATTCGGCCAGTGAATGCAGTAGCTATATTGGCATCACTGGCAACAAGATAACAGTGGCATTAGGCCAGACAGGCAAATGTACTCGAGTGTGTAACCCTAAATTTAATACCGTTCCACAAGGAATCTATAATTTATAACAGTGCTTTTGTACTTCGATTTCTACATATCTGATTGACTCTCTGTGATGTTTCGATAAACTACACTGGAATTAAATGCTTCTGTTTCATTTTATTTTTATTGTATTTAGTTATATTATTATTTTATTTCGTTATATTATTATTATTTTATTATTATTATTATTATTATTATTATTATTATTATTATTATTATTATTATTATTATGCTATATTTTCTTCGTTAAATATATTTTAAATGCATTCTAGTATCAGTACCGAAATTATCTGCTGTATTATCTCTCTCTCCCGCCTCTCTCTCTCCTTCTCTCTTTGTCTCCAACTCTATCTATCTATCTGCTATTTATCCATCTATCTGCTTGTTTACTCTCTCGCTTCCTTTCTGTCTTTCTCATCCCCTCTCCCTCCCTCTTTCTCTCCCTGTATCTATCTATCTATCTATCTATCTATCTATCTATCTATCTATCTATCTATTTATCTCACTTTCTCTCACGCACTAATACATGTATTGATCTTCTATGCGTGTGCGCTTATATATTTTGATGTGTAATTCTGTATGGATTTATCAGCATCACTTTCTATCTTTCTCTCTCTCACTTTCTCTCCCTCTCTCTCTCTCTCTCTCTTTCTCTCTGTTTATCTATCTATCTATAAATACATACACACACACACACATATATATATATATATAAATGTATACATGAATATATACATAGACATGTATAAAATGCATATATGTATGTGTGTGTGTGTGTGTGTGTGTGTTTATATATGTATATATACATATACATGTATATATATATATATACATATATATATATATATATATATATA
>NC_068992.1:48586549-48587793 GCF_001194135.2 Octopus bimaculoides
CATGCATACATACATACATACATACATACATACATACATACATACATACATACATACATACATACATACATACGAGGGTAGACTGAAAAGTTCATGCGCTGAATATGAAGGAGTGATGCTAGAGTTATGAAATGTTTATGCATAAATTTCAGTCTTTATTATTAATAACAGCATTGTTTCTTTCGAAATAGACTGATATCTGATTATTCGTAGAAGACTTCAAAAGCAAGAAATAGTGGCTTCTCTTGGAAATGGACAAAATTTGGCGATATGGTGTTATTAGTTATTAATACCTGCAGAAATGGCTTTAGCGCCCCAAGGACATATATGCTGTCATGGTTGGTGAATTGGGGAGTGCCGCTTTAGCTATATCAATAGTGGGCAGCTAAGTTTAGGTAAGGAGAGCCTTGAAAATGACACCTAGTCTGGACGTTCTGTAACTGCCTCAATATAGGAAAACATTGATCACCACATGGTGATGGATGACAGGCGATTGACTATAAATGAAACAGCCAATGATATTAACATATCCCATGAGAGAATTGAGAATATTCTGCACAATGAACTTGGCATGACGAAGGTTTCTTCTCAGTGGGTGCCTCATATTCTGACACCTGATCAAAAGTGTACAAGGTTGATCACATCACGGGCAAATCTAACATTGTTTGAGGCAGGTCTAGCTGGTTTCCTTGAGCGTTTCCTAACTCCGGATCAGTGTTGGCTTTATGAATTTGAGCCAGAGACAAAGAGAGAATGTATGGTTCAAAGAAGGCCATGGTTGTTTCATCTGCAGCGAATTTGATGGCCCCAAGTTTTGAAGGCTGTAATTTGTTTATTGACTGTTTTCAAACGGACTACAACATAAACTGCCGAAGCAGATACGAAAACTATGAGGACGAAATGCCCAGGAAAATTGACGTAAATGTTCTTGTTTAATCTGAACAATGCTCCAGAACGTAGGTCCTTGGTTTCAATGGTTGCAGTTTGTAACTGTGGATTGAACCGGTTGATCACCTATTTTCTTGATTAAGCTCTTTCTGACTATGCTCTGTTCCCCAACATGAAAAAGCACTTAGTTTGGAACCAGTATCTCAGTGATGATGACTTTCTTGACCAACTGGATGGAAGCTTGGGATCCAATCCAATCACCAATGGGATCCAAATAATGCAACTCTGAAGGAAGGAGGGTGTAGACTGCAATTATTTATGGGATGACCCAATATATATATATATATGTATATATA
>NC_068992.1:48587861-48588623 GCF_001194135.2 Octopus bimaculoides
TATATATATATATATATACATGTGTTTGTGTGTGTGTGTGTGTGTGTGTATATATATAATATATATATATATATATATATATATACATATATATAAAGTAAATGGATCCGTTGCTTTTAACTATGACAACTGTTCTGTCAACTGAACTAACGAATCAACAAATTAGAGTTGAACAGGTAAGTATCCCACAGACACGTTTAACATGAAGGCTCAACCATTCTGATACCGTGTATTTACAGTTACATCAAACGGACAGCTTCTACACCGTTTCCGTCTACCCAATTTTCCACACGAGATTCTAATCAACTGAAGTTTATGGTAAAAGCCACGTAAAATCACATGGCCACGGAGTGAAATCGAACCCTTGATCTCCTAATTCTGAAGTAAACTTCCTAACTACTCGGCTGCGTGTGTGTGAGAGAAAGAGGAAGAGAAAGAGACAGGGAGAGAAAGAGAGATAAAAAGAGAGAGAGGGAGGGAGAGAGTGTGTATCAGCCATAAGATTAAAGCGATCACATTTGTTGTTTGTTATACTTTTTTTTATTTTGCTTTATTACTGTTTTCTTCTCTGTTTTGAATAATTACACACAGGAATACGGTCAAACAAACAAACCAACGAACAAACGGCATATATAAAAGCATAAATACATATACGCGAACATAGATGTATGCTTGTATATATACACATATATATGTATGCATACACACATGCATAAGTATGTGTGTGTATATGTCTGATTTAGTATATATATATATATATAT
>NC_068992.1:48589258-48592423 GCF_001194135.2 Octopus bimaculoides
TGTGTGTGTGTATATATATATATATATATATATATATATATATATATATATATATATATATATATACACACACACACATACTCACATACACATGTGTATGCATCTACGTATGTATATACATATATATGTATATATGTATATATATATAAACACACACACACGCGCTGCCCCCTCTCTCTCTATCTCCCATTCTCTTTCTCCATACCTTCACTCCATACCTTCCATTACACTCACCCCCCCCACGTTCTCACTCCTGCTTAAATCCTGAAAAGATGCCATGATTGATGATTGCCGGACGCAGTTATTTTTTTTTTAATCCAAACACAACACAAAAACATAACAAATTCAACAAAATACACGAACACAATGGAAACACAACAAAATAGAACACCAATCTGACAGATAAATCTATATACTAATTAAATACAGACTCATGCTCAATTCTATAGCGAGGCACTTTGAGAATGTGTCTTTTACCGAAGTCTTAGGTCGACCAAGATCTTCTAAGTGAAATTTGGTAAATAGAAACCATGTAGGGACTGGTTCTGTTCTTTAACGTTTAAATTCATTTATAACTTGGTTCAATATTACCGTTTGGCTCTTGTTATGTTTAGCGAAGTTCAATTCGTATGGCCTGTCTTGTGATAAATAACTTTCCTCAATATCAGTTTTACAACACGTCATGAGATCTGCTCTTCCATGTTTTTTTTTTTGTATTTTTTTGGGGCAATAAGGAAATATTAAATATATACAATTTTGTATAATTGATAGCTCAGCTTATAATATCTGAACGTGGCACCATCACTATTTCGTAACACCTCGTCCCTGAATACAATAGTTAATGTCTCATCAAACGTTGAAATAGCTCTGTAGATGTTTCGATTCCTGCTACCGCGACGCCAGTGCTGCTCGAGGTCAACCATCGATGTGTGAAACAACACTTCTACACAATGACATAGCTATGTTGAGTCACAGTCTTTGCCTTCTTCAACGCTCGTAATTTCGGATTCTTCTCAAAGCTTCGGGTAATATTTACAAATATCTGTAACTTTATCTAAACTATATCTTCACCGATAACGATTCATAGGAAAAGTAGGGTTTTTTTTTTTAATTTGCAGTTGCTGTTATTCTTTAACCCCAGGCGAGCCCTTATCGAGACCATAAATGATTAAAGGTGTTCGGGCTATGTCAACACAAACTTTTTGTGTATCAAGAAAAATCAATCATTATTAGATGGAGCTTATTCTTTCTTTCCTTAACTTTTTTTTTTTTAGGCAGAGAAATAATTAAATATCAGAATTGGAGAGGACGTGTGCTTATTTCCAGGTGGCTCTCGGACCGCGAAGTCATGTCGCAACATCCACCGTCTCATTTTCGGACACTATATTCGTCATTGCACTTGAACAAGTAGAGTACTCGACATTTTCTCACTGCTCCCTCCGTCTATTTGTGGGAATTGTATAAAATACTACAATCGCTTTAATATCATTACCATGCCAGTAACCTGTACCGAAGCTGTGGCTTCTTTAACAGAACTGTAGGCGGTACCATTTGTGGCTTCATGCAGGACACACATACACATACACACACATATCTATGTATATGTGTGTATATATGTGTATGTATATATATATATATATATATATATATATATATATATATATATATATATATATATATATATATATATATATATATATATATATGTATATATATACATACATATACATAAATACATACATATGCATATGTATACATGTACACACGCATACACACACACATATATACATACATATATATGTATGTGTGATTGAGAAAGCAAATTCTAAACACCAGTTAAAACAAGAACTGAGTTATGCTGTGACATTATATGTGAGACTTCAAACATAAATCATTCTCTTAATAGAGTATCTTTATTACCTGATTATAAAGAAGCGACCGGAAATCAATTGGCTGTCACTGTTTTCAAACATATATCTAATATATCATTGGGCTCAAATACTTAATTAATTGCAGAATTAAACAGTGATTGTTTAAAGAAGAAATTTCCATGAATTAAATGTAAAAAATAGATTTTCAATTCATTGTAATGTAGACAATCAAATTATACATATATAAAAAAGCGAACTGCAAAAAATAGTATTTGTTTTGGTTTCGTTTCTTTCCTATTAAAAACTGACATATGTATAATTCTGAATGTGTTCATATGCATATATGTATGAAGTATAGATAGATAGATAGATAGAGAGAGAGAGAGAGAGAGAGAGAGAGAGAGAGAGAGAGAGAGAGAGAGAGAGAGAGAGAACGAGAGAGAAAAGCAGACAGACAAACAGAGACAGAGAGAGAGGACATAGATAGATAGATAGATAGATAGATAGATAGATAGATACATACATACATACCTACATACATACATACATACATACATACATACATACATACATACATACATGCATACATATGCACATATATAGTTTGGCATGGTTTCTACAACTGGATGCTCTTCCTATCGCCAACCAGTTTACATTGTGTTCTTAGTGCTATTTTCAGGCCACCAGAATTACTGAGGTCACTATGCAGCTTGCAAAACTACTAACCCTGACAAGGTTGGGGTGAGTATTCTTTCAAGCTGCGTGGCAACGTCAATAGTTCTAACAGCATGAAATAAGGGGCCCAGTATACATTGTAAATTGGTTGGGATTCGGAAGAACATGAAGTCGAAGAATCGAAGCCAAAGCAGACATTGGAGCAAGAGGCAGTCCTTTTAGCTATCGGATTCTATCGAACTACGAAGCCCCAGCCAGTTTTGAAAGCGGGCGTTAAATGATGATGATGACGAAGACATATATAGAGCATCGGGCTTACAATTGTGAGATTGAGAGTTCGATTCCCAGAGCGGTTTGTGTGTTGTGTTCTTGAGCAAGACACTTTATGTCACATTGTTCCAGTTCACTCAGCTGTAGAAATGAGTTGCGACGTCACTGGTGCCAAGCTGTAGCAGCCCCTTTGCGTTTCCTTTGGACGACATCGGTGACGTGGAGAGGGTGTCTGAAGGGGATCTTAATATATATATACACATGTAATTGTGTGTGTGTGTATTTTCACTTAACGTTTTCCTGCTGTTACCACCGCCAAGAATAACAATACGATAACAACAACAACAAC
>NC_068992.1:48592846-48593555 GCF_001194135.2 Octopus bimaculoides
ATGATGATGATGATGATGATGATGATGATGATGATGATGATGATGATGATGATGATGATGATGATGATGATGATGATGATGATGATGATGATGATGATGAAGAGCGATAAGGCAGTATCGACCGTAAAGTCCTTATTAAAAACCATCACAGTTTCTATCGGCGTAACCCAGCGATGTTTGTCGAAGAAGTAAATATGATAAAACCAACACCTCGTATAATTAACACACTCGTTGATGATATGGCCAATAGACATTTCTAGATGGAAAACGGGAAGAAAAAAAATTAAGAACTAGAATGAACAAAAGAGAAGAAAACACTATTCAATAGAGAAATATTGCAACACAATAGAAAAGCTAAATGATGCAAAATTATCTCCACGAAATTTCATGGCGAAATATCTAGATAATGTTTATACTCATGCACACGCACCTTCATACATACACACACACAAACGCGCATGCACACACACACGGAAAACACACATGCACAGGCACACACACATCCAAACGCACACACACTCACAGACGCGCACACGCCCGCCCGCATGCACAGAGGCATGCAGACAGGCACCAATATATATATATATATGTGTGTATATATGTGTGTGTTTGTATGTATATGTATGTATATATATATATATATATATATATATATATGTGTGTGTGTGTGTGTGTGTGTGTGTGTGTGTGTGTGTGTGTGTGTGTGTGT
>NC_068992.1:48593565-48594185 GCF_001194135.2 Octopus bimaculoides
TCATTTATCGCACAACATTTATCACAAAAGATTGATGTTAAAACATTTATCATGAAAGTAATAATAATAATAATAATAATAATAATAATAATAATAATAATAATAATAATAATAATAATAATAATAATAACCATAAGTGAAACGTCAGCCATAAAACATTTATTATAAAAACATTTATTAATGCTTAACAATTTAGTCTGTCACCTACTCTCGAAAAATATATTTTCGTTGGAAGCTTAATTTTACAAACTGGCTTGATAGGAATTTAGGCGATATCATTTTGTAATTCTGTAATAAGGCACGCTTTGGCATTGCGTCACTCCTAGTACTCAGTATTCGGTAATACACCAGTATTGCAACTACGTCCCTGAGAAGTTGCTTCTGGATCCTGCAACGTTGATTTTGATATTAGTTTTCTATGTGTTTAGAATTGCCGTATTCTTGGCAACGACGTAAACATCCATGAAAATACGTTCTTTTGTCTATTTGTGATTCTTTTTTCTTTTCATCCTGGTTGTTTATCAAATATAGCTTCAAAATGGCTGCCGGCAAATACATATGTATAAGAGTACATAAATACACCCATATATTTATATATATATATATATATATATATATAT
>NC_068992.1:48594486-48596511 GCF_001194135.2 Octopus bimaculoides
AATAAAAAGTTTAGGTAGGTATAACAATGCTCTTTAGAACAAAAAAATGGACTATATACCTGTTGTAACTTGGTAAACTATAGTCCGATAATATTTCGGAATTAGAATTCCTTCTTCAGATCTTATTTGCTGGAGTCTCTGCTATAAACATATATGTATTATGTATGTATGTATGTATAGATGTGCACATGTATGTATGCATTTGTATATATGCAGCTGTATTAATTCAGCTGTTCTACATAAATATATATTAATTCATATCGCTATAAACTTTCCCTTATTGAGCTCTTTATTAGATTGTGCATAAAAAATATGTCGCTGCTGTATTTTGTGTTGCATTCATTTTTACAGCCCAATTCATGTGTTAAATCTATACCTTAGTTTGCATTGCGAGTTTCGATAACCTCGTTTGAGTCAGATTTTTTTTCTTTTTTTGTATTTCGACCGGAGAAGTATCTGCTTGTGTTTTAACGTAATTGTTCCCCGCTTTCAATTACACAGTTGTATCCCTGTATATTATGTTTAATTTATATATATACGTCTTCAATTGTTTCCAATTCAGTTATTTTAGACAAAAACTTTTATATATATTTAGGATAACATGAGGACGGATGTTGACAGCGTATGTTTCTATACCCCACACCAGAGTTCACTTGCAATTTTTCTCAGAATTCTTTGTAATTTTCTTTCTTACATTTGATAGGGAGAATCATTCCCAAAATATTATATGATCATTAAACAAACTTACTCATGATTTAATTAAATAATGATGCAATACTTTGAAGTAGATTTTCATATACAGTAGATTTCTATAATGAGCAAATCAGTGTGGTTGTAAAGTGTTGTCAAATAGTGTACTTTCATGTGTAAGTAAAAATAATGCTCGAAGAAAATATAATAATGCTGGGAGAAAGAGCAACAACATCAAAAATAAGAAGAACAAGAATATAAATAGTGGAGTTGTTTCGCCTACGTCAAAGTAATTTCTAAGTAATATACATACTGTGTGGGTGTGTTTGTGTGTGTATGTGTGTGTGTGTGTGTACTTATATAATACATTATCTCGTGGAAGTTTATATTGACGTTATTTATATTTTAGACATTCATTTCTGTAGGGCCTAGAGGAATAGGCAGTGCTCATGGCAATTGTAGGATCTCTCTAAGATTTCGATGTTGCTAACGTTTTGCTTAGACTGGTGGAAAGAAACCGATGTGCAAAGAGTGAGTTCCATAATACCAATATGTTGAAGAGAAATAAACGGAGTATAATGCTTAACCATGGACTTGAGTGGTCGGTTATCACAGCATGGTGATAACTGAAGAAAAAATGAATGAATGGAGATTACTTATGTGGAGACAGAATACAAATAGCGTCTGAGAATCATTGATCTTCATAGTAGCGGTAGAGAAGTCAGAGAAATGAGACAACACGTCCGTGGATCAGAAGCTGGAGTTTGATCGTAAAGGATTTGATTCCAAACTGCGAGGCAACTTTTCTCTGGATCTCTGCATGTCAGTAGCACAAGAGTTCACCCCACCTCCACTGTAATTTGAAACCTGGTTTCAGGCATTAGCAAACGGGTATCTAAACACTCAGTTAAAATGGAGACATTTAAGAGGACTGCCCCAACCCACCCACTACAACGATGTTTTTGCTTGGAGTGGATTTTCTGAGACACTCACGTATGTCAACGGACCCCAAACCCCATCTCCTCCTACCAAGACAATTAGGAAAAGGAAAATAATCTGATATAACCCTCCATTACCAATTTCTGCCAACTTAGCCAAGGGCTTCCTGTCGTTAATAAAGAAATTATTCCCCAGAGGCTATAAATATTAGAATCTCTTCAATCCCCATAATGTCAAGGTAAGCTACTCTTACTTAGGCAACATCGCATCTCAAATCGCACGCATCAACAGACGTAAAAACGCACCCACACATCCCCAACCCCAAACAGCAAAAACTGAAACCCTACCACCTGCTCAAAGTTCTTACATACATCCACGCCTGAACCTATATATATA
>NC_068992.1:48596626-48597628 GCF_001194135.2 Octopus bimaculoides
ATATATATATATATATAGAGAGAGAGAGAGAGAGAGAGATATGATTTTGTGAAATTCGCACAACGCCATAAATTCGACACCAGTAGAATATTTGATTGCAAGACAATCTTAACCAAGTTAATCTCATCAATAATTGAAATCAAAACTTGAAGATTGTGAACACATACAGCAAAATACTTTGACTAACTTGTTGAGAATTCTACCACCACACAAATATTTTACTGTTGAGAGAATAATTATTTGTTACCCCACCATCACCAGAAGCTAAGTGGTATGTATTTTATAAACTACGGACGAACAAAAGTGAAGATTTACTCAAGCGGAGTGTGAACTCAGAAGTTAGACGAAGTAAAATACTGTACCACGCTTAATCTGTCTGTATGTCGATTAGTCTGCCAGCTTAACCAAAACATTGCTCCTTCTCCTCCTAAATATAGTATATGAGCAATAAAACACATTTCATAGAGAAAATAGCTTTCCTCCTTTGATTCTTCGATTTTTTGGTATTTGTGTTTTGTGTATGTGCTTGATGTGCTTCGTAGATTTTTGTGTTTTTTTTTTCTACATTAAAAAAAATTGTAGCTTAATTTAGCGTCAGTTGATGAAGAAATGATTTCAAGTTAATAACAATCACGCCATCTACTTTGTACTATTTGCCGATAATCTTGCTGTAGGAATTAAATATACCCAACGTTGATTTCTTTCCTATGCAATGCTACTGACGTAAATGCGATTATGCCGTGAAGTGTCCACGAATTAAAGCCTTTCACGTTGTTGGCAATTCGCTAAAGACTAGTGCAGTTGTTGATGAACTTGTTGTTTTTGTTAATGTAATCGTTGGTGTTGTTCCCCTGCTGCTCTAGCTTCTTCTTCTTCTTCTTCTTCTTCTTCTTCTTCTTCTTCTTCTTCTTCTTCTTCTTCTTCTTCTTCTTCTTCTTCTTCTTCTTCTTCTTCTTCCACCTATTGCTATTATAATTAGTATTATTGGTGTTGTTGCCATTA
>NC_068992.1:48600257-48600644 GCF_001194135.2 Octopus bimaculoides
TATATATGTATGTATATATATATATATATGTATGCATGTATATGATGTAATGTCTGTATACGTATATGCATTGATATGTGTTTTATGTGCTAGTGTGTGTGTCGTTTCATCATTTCGAGCAATTTTTCTCTTTTTTTTCTAATTAATACTTGCCAAGCCGAGAATAATTTCATATTGTTCTGGTCAGCTGCAATATCTGTATGTATGTTTGTATGTATGTATGTATGTATGTATGTATGTATGTATGTGTGTGTGTGTGTGTGTGTATGTATGTATGTATCTATGTATGTATGCATCTGGGTGCGTGTGTTTACGTATATATATATTATACATATTATACTATATAACATTGCATATATACATGTACATATATACATATATATGTAT
>NC_068992.1:48600654-48606334 GCF_001194135.2 Octopus bimaculoides
GATGGATGGATGGATGGATGGATGGATGGATGGATGGATGGATACATTCATGTATGTGTGTATGTTTTTATGCATACAGAGACATACTCTCACCACTTGCCACTGGATCAGAACCTAAAAAAAACATTGATTTTTTTAAAAAATCGAAAAAGAAACACGCACAGTCAAACACAGACACACAGACACACAGACACATCCACATGCATACATCATGCACCCACATACACACGCATACCCTCACAAAGCTAAGCAACACAACAATAATAACAATAAAAACAACAAAGCAAGCAACAAAAACTAGAGGTAATGCAACAATAACAACAATCAAAACGACGACCAACGATTATAAAGAATAAACAAGGTTTCGGTTCGTTAAGTAATTCTCTCGTGGACATTCTCTGTTTAATTTGAATTCTTCGGAACAAAAGCAACTAAAACCATGAGAATTTTAATCAAATTTACTGCTGACTTTCATGTTTTGAACTTATCCAATAGCTGATACAATATATAGGAAACGGCAAGCTGTTTGATTATTATCATTATTATTTATATTATTATTATTATTATTATTATTATTATTATTATTATTATTATTATTATTACTATTGATATTATCATCATCATCATCATCATCATCATTATTATCTTCATCATTATTATTATCTTTATTGTTGTTGTTCTTCGTCGTTTTCGTCTTCTTAAATGATTTTTTAATCAATTCAAGACCTTTTTTTTAATGGTAAATGGTTTGTTGAGACAGTTACTGAAGCGTTAAAGACCCGGATTTTATAATTACTGGGTTCGATTCGCGAATTCAAATTTTTGGTATTCCACTGTGTTACTAATTACTTTATTATTATTTTTTTAAATTCTGTTTCTGAGATTGTTTAGCCGTAAATCACCTCTGCTCGAAGGCATTCAGCCATAACCATTCTGTCCTTATCCTGTGCGCAGAGAACTTGGAACCACATTAGCGAATGAACCCTTTTCTAAGACGCTGGGGGCTGGCGTTCGACCTTAGCGGATGTGGTTGCTATTTCTTGCAGGACAAGTCATCAAGAAGAAGCCCTTAATTTGGTCTCATAATGATATCATTATTGTTGCTGTTGTAAACAGGCTTGTTAACTACCGAGAAATTAGTTTGTTGGCTCATGTGTCGTCATCATCAATATCGTTACCGCCACCGCTACCGCCGTCGTCGTAGTCACCGTCGTCGTTTTCGTTATCGTTGTTGTCATCATCATCATCAACAACATCTCATCGAACATTATCATTATAATCCTCAAAATCACCAGCCGCAGCAGCAGTAGCACTACCCCCACCACCACCACCACCACCACCACCACCACTACCATGAACCTCATCGGCTTTAACATTTTTTTTTCGTACACCGGAAGTAGATTCAGAAATTTGAGATTACAATAGAAGACTTCACTCTTGCCGACCAGCGGCTTCCAATAGAAGTGTGCGTCACATCTACACACCATAACAGCGTCACTTCTACTCACCATAACACTACCAATTATTTATGATATATCTGTTTAACATATACATAGTACAATCAATGAACTGTGGTGGCGCGTGGGCTAGTGGTTAGTATGTTGCACTCATGATCGTAAGATTGTGGTTTCGATTCCTGGACGTTTCGATTCCTGGACTGGGCGATGTTCTTGAACAAAACACTTCATTTCACGTTACTCCAGTTCACTCAACCGCGAAAATGAGTAATTCTGTGACGAACCGACATCCCTTCCGGTACGGACTGTATACGTCATAGATTTCCAGAATTCAACTTTATGAACCTCTGGCTTTGGAATGACATTTGGTCCCCTTTTTTGATCAATGGCTTATTCTTGGTAGCACCTACACAACACTACACTACAATTGAATTACCGCTGCATTACCATTGAACAATACATGTCTGCTGCATTATCATTGAACAATAAATGTTAAAATGGCGACCAGTTTCAAATAATTATTTGCCTTATTAACAATTAGAAAACCCAGCTTCTCTATATTTGGTCGCCCCGGTAGAAATAGCAACCAAATGTCTCTGAAATCACACCATATTATATTGGGAAAGGAAACACATCAGATACTGTAGTTCCACGTATACCTTAAAAAGTGAGATGGTCATCGCCGGAATTCTTTTGGTGTTTGGTCAGTTAGAATTCCAAAACTCATGAAAGAGTTGCAAAAGACGGTTATGCCATAATGTTACAGGCTTACAAGCTTACCAGTATATGCGTGACCCAGCCAAAATAATGACAATCGGGATATGAAGATTCAGAGACGCTGTTGATGTGATAAAATCGATCTGAAAATGAAAGGCATGGTGGGTTTTTGAAGAATCGATGAAAATTAAGTGTCAAATCAGAATATCGAAGAGAGGTAGAATAATGTGATTACAAAATTTTTTTGACTGTAAACGGAAAAGTGATCAACAATAATTCTAGTGTTATATAAACCAATATATATGAACCGCATGTGATTTACGTGACCCACATAATTTTTTCTTGGAACATGTTATGGTAAAAATAAACGTTTAGAATATTTCCTCTTGTTGTATGTGCATATTTTGCACCCATTCTCTGTCAAACTACAAGCAGTGGACTGTCGTAGATGTGGAGTGGTTAAAGGAGGTGAACGTCTAAAGATATTCCTGATGGCAGGTATTCAATTTGGTCATTTCTTGACTCAGGAAAAGAGAGCAGCTGCGGAAATACGTGACTTACATACCAATACAACAAACGCTTACGTTCCAGAAATCTCTGCAGGCGACACTGCTTCAGTGCGTGTCTGCGCATTTACGGCCACAGCATACCGAGTCCACCTTCAAGAGAGCGTTGGTAACCGATATACCACCTGATCAGTTGAACGTGTCCCTTCCACAGGTTGAGGAAGAGTAGGCGTTGCGATTGGGTGAGAAGGGAACTGAAGCACAACACGACGATCAGGTGATGTAACCATCTTCCACCTTGGTTCATCCTTACAGGAATAGTTTTCTCTCAGGCTATTTCTGAAGGATGTTGGCAACCTGATCGTGTGAAACATCCACATATGTGAATCGCATACAGGCGCACAGTAAGAAGCAACATTGCAAAATGCCACCGAGCAGGCAGTTTAAACAGACTTGACTGATATATTACTTGATGGCAACTAGTAGGAAATAAGCTCAAGCTCACTGATTAATTTGTCAGAATTCAGATTTGAAATAGATATTTCTACTTTTCCGATAAGCCCCCCAGGCATCTACTGGGGCAGTTAGCATGAAATGTTGTAGACTCGGGCAAATAATAATGTCTTTTTTTTTTACATCCTACAATAGAGATAATGAAGTAATATTTCGTTTATGAGATATTTGAAGATCACTGTGATGTCTTTCAACACAATCTACAAAGGTCGCCTTTGAAAGACATTTAATATCAAGATGACAGAATATATTACTGCAGTCACATTGAATCGATGGGTTTGAAAGTTATCTAAATGTGGGGATTCCGTTGTTGACTCTGTTTACGCCAGTAGCTTCAGTTTGGATACAACTGTAGATGACTGCGATATTATTTCATTGAAGAGTTTGTAACGGAAACAGATTTGTTGGAAGTGTTTGCATATATCTTATAAGTAAAAAAAAAAAAAAGACTACGGCGATTATGGGAAACATTTAAACTAAAAGTGAGATTAAACCGACTACTCTTTCTTTCTTTTATATTATGATGTTGGACACAATCGATGTTCTTTCTTTGATTTCATTCCGTTCTCTTTTAAGACATCGCTGTAACAATCGGAAATATTCTTCAAGAATGTATCTGAAGCAATTTTTCACGTTCTTCAGCAAATATATATATATTTGCGTGGAAGAATGTATGTAAACATATATGCATTTATTCATATATATATATATATATATATATATATATATATATATATAGGTTAAAAAATTAAATAAAGTTGGAAAAGGCACAAAAGTATGTTTTAGAGAATGTTTAATATTTTTCTTACAGTGAATTATTTAAAATATAACTGGTTTTCATGTATCCACCTTATTAAGTATTAAAAAGAATTTTGGGGGAAGTCAAAAAGAAAAACGCTGGTGGGGTTTAACAGTTTGTAGCCCTGTTTTACTGCATAGTGAAGTCTTACTTTAGAGTCACTTCTTATATATGTTTCGTCTATGTAGTTTTGGTTTGGGGTTCAAGAGTTCAAGTTTCAGAAATTCTATTGAAAAGAATATAATTCCTGAAACTTGGAACCCTTGTACCTCAACCGAATTGGCAAAATGTGGGATAGGTCGCTTTGTGGTAATTGTTCTTGTGCATCGTGATCTGAGTTCAAATCCCGTCGAGATCGCTTTTGAATTTTGTCTCTCATGGGTCGATAAATAATGTACTAGTCATGAACTGGAGCTGATTCTTTTCTCTCTCTAACTCTTCCTTTCTATATTTTCCGTCTTCTAGAAGAAACCGAATGTAGTCACATCTGGAGAGGCACCGACGTTGCGTAGTCAAAATATCTCCCAATCAAATCCACATGTCACGATGGTGCGCCCCTAAGACTCCATCAAAACATTAAGGAGCCATGGCACCAGATATACACACATATATATATATACATACATATATATATACATACATACATACATACATAACATATGAATGCATGTATGTATGAGTGGGAAACGCATGGCTAGACTAGGGATACAGATATATTTATATCCATATATGTATGTGTATGTGTGTGTGTGTGAGAGAGAGCGACAGAGAGAAGAGAGAGCGAAAGAGAGAGAGAGAGAGAGAGAGTTCTCCGCATGTATGAATATGTTTGTGTGGGGGTGTAACTGCGTGCGCGTGTTATTTATTGTTTGCATAACCTGCTATTGATCAGAGTGGATTTCAGTCCCACCGGCATCTCACAATTATATTATTATCTCCCATATGAATCCGCATTGTATTATCACGTCTCAACTCTGTTTGAAACAGTAAACATGTATTCACTGTTCTAATCCGAGTTTAAGCAACAATAAAATTAAATTTCATTGTTGAATTCACAGATCACACATCGTAAAAGTAAACCACAAATAGTTTCCTTTGTAAATAACGTGAATGATATCAATGAAGGTCACCACATTCTCAGCATGCTATGTAACAAAGAGGACGTTTAGAGGATCGAATTGGGGGTAAAATCAAACCAAAAAGACGCAGGCAAGACACGAAACTACGCATGTGATATACAAGTTTTTACAACCATTTCGAAATTCGATGCCCGTCAGTATAAAGATATCGATGTATGATGAGAGTGTATCAGAGTCAGGAACACGTAGTATAGGGGTCCTTGAATAGATACATCAATTCGGAAAGACACAGGTTCGTATTCCCGCGGCTGCTCACATTTCCTATTGTCTCTCGTCTGAATGGTCTTTCTATTTACGCTTCGGCTTGTTTTAAAACTAAAAACGTCACATTTTCGCTGTTCGATCGTATGTTATTGTGCAGCAAATTTAATTTAATTATGTGTAACTACTCTGAATGTTTGTAACTTACGTGTCGTTCGGTTTCCCGCGTGCGTTTGTTAATAAAAGGAAAGGAAACTAAATATGTATTTATTAAGCTTTACTGTATGTGATTTCCGTAAATAAGTACGCCATGCATATGTGTGTGTGTGTTTGTGTGTGTATGTGTAA
>NC_068992.1:48606655-48607249 GCF_001194135.2 Octopus bimaculoides
TATATATATATATATATATATATATATATATATATATATATATATATATATGTATGTATATATATACACACACACACGTATATATACACATATATATGTATTTATCTAGATATATAAATATATATATATATATATACATATATATATTCATACATACACACACACACATACACACATATATATATAGGTATGCATATATATGTTATTATTGAAAAAATATTTCTTTATATTCTCTGGGTACTGTTTACTTTTATATGAATGATTAATTGGTTTATATGTAATCATTCAGATTGTATCCAATCGATTTTAATTCAATTCATCAATCTTAACGAGAAATCACAGCACTGACGTAACATTCTGCACAGCTACGTCATAAATATTACTACTACTACTACTACTACTACTACTACTTATAATAATAATAATAATAATAATAATAATAATAATAATAATAATAATAATAATAATAATAATAATAAAAATAATAATAATAATAATAATAATAATAATATAGAAAGGATTGAGGTAACTCCTCCGATATAGAGTCAAAATTAAAAGAAGAGTGCCATTTGTTATCTTGGGAACAATATTTCG
>NC_068992.1:48607473-48608966 GCF_001194135.2 Octopus bimaculoides
GCACTCTTCTTTTAATTTTGACTCTATATCGGAGGAGTTACCTCAATCCTTTCTATATTAACCAAAATGAAGTAGATTGACAAATTTATTTTTCGAACCAGTGGAAGACACGCGAGATGTCGAAATATTGTTCCCAAGATAACAAATGGCACTCTTCTTTTAATTTTAATTTTAATAATAATAATAATAATAATAATAATAATAATAATAATAATAATAATAATAATAATAATCCTTTCTACTATAGGCACAGGGCCTAAAATTTCGGGGGAAGTGGTAAGTCGATTACATCGACTCCAGTGCTCAACTGGTCCTTAATTTATCTACCCCGAAAGGATGAAAGGCATAGTTGACTCCAGCGTAATTTGAACTCAGAACGTAAAGACAGCCGAAATACCGCTAAGCATTTTGCTCGATGAACTGTTTCTGGCAGTTCACTGCCTTAACAACAACAACAATAATAATAATAATAATAATAATAATAATAATAATGATAATAATAATAATAATAATAATAATAATAATAATAATAATAATAATAATAATAATAATAATAATAATAATAAAATGAGAATTGCAAAATCTTGTGGCATGCAATAATCCAGTGCGAATACCCGACCAGACATCGGAAACCGGACATTGTGGTGGTGAATAAAAAAGAAAGAACAGGTATGATAATCGACATACCACGCCTCGGTGACAACAGGATCAACGTGTAACAAGAAAAAATAAACAACTATGACGATTTGAAGTGGGAAATACGAAGGTTGAGGTCAATGAAGAGAGTGAACGTGATACAAATAGTAATTGGTGCACTTGGAAGTATCAGCATTCAACTACCAACATGGCTGAAAAAGATCGGTGAAAGTGTGAAGGTAGAACACCGACAAAATTCAGCATTGCTTGGAACTATATCAATTCTTCGCGTGGTTCTTGAAGCATGACCAGTAAACAAGTGTGACCTTAGTCTGCTGGCTGTGGACAGCGGAGACTTTCCATCATACACAGCATAATAAACTGTGTTTTCATATAATAATAATAATAATAATAATAATAATAATAATAATAATAATAATAATAATAATAATAGTAATAATAATAATATGAGCATTAGGTATGATAAAAAAATATTCAGACAAATACATAACAAAAACACCAGGACTTACAAATATATATAACATACAGAAAATTGCACTACTAGGCATTGCACATATCCTACGTAAAATGCTTTCAATACAGTAACTATAAGAGCATCACAGCAAACCACACAGGTGGTGGTGATGGTGTCGTGACGATGGTAATGATGGTGGCTGCGATGTTTATGGAGAAAGGATCAGAGTCAATGACTTCCATATTATGGAACTGATTCCAAGTATATAATAGATTTTAACGATCCTGGATTATATGACTGTATAGAAACATATACACACACATACACACGCATACACGCGCGCGCGCGCAAACATATATATATATATATATATATATATATA
>NC_068992.1:48609296-48623031 GCF_001194135.2 Octopus bimaculoides
ATATATATATATATATATATATATATACATATATATATATGCTGTCGGTATAAAAGATCCACTTATCATCAGCCAATAATCTGTCCAAAAATGGCAGTATACATTCACGAGAGTGTAAAAGAAGCGCTGATGTCCACTCATGCTGTACACTTGTTTTCTGTCAAATTATGAAGAACCCATTTTCCAAGTTTAGGCACCATTCCAAGCTGTTGCAGATGCCGGTGAACTGTTGAATAGCTTGAATTCACCTTTTCAGCTGATTTTTCAACCGTAACACCACCATTTCGATCATGTTCTGACAAACGCAGCTCTTCATTAAACGGAACAGGACGACCTATCCGTGGAGTTTATATTAAACTGAAATCATCCTTTCTAAATCTTTGAAACCATCTTCGATTAATCCTTTCATTTAAGGAATCCTTCACATCATGAATATTTCGGAAAGAATATGCAGCATTTTTGCCTTTTTGTAAACTTCTAAAGAAAGATATACCTTAAATGTTCCGTAGACACTTCCACCTTTTGGAGAGGAGGCTAAAGTAACAACAGAAGTAGTTAATTCATAATATAAGGATATTTATTACTACTTGACCTTATCAAATAGCAATATACAAGGTCGTGATAATTCCAGTGATGAAAAGTGCAGTGGAGAAATGACGAGGTGAGTCTAAATATTCAAAATTAAAATGCAGGGGTGAAAATGGTTGCGAAGTCGGAATTACAGAGGTGAAATAAGTAGCGGAGAACTGCAGAAACGCAAAATGGACGCAAAGCACGTGTTCTTTCAACAAGTATTTGGGGCTAAAGAAGGACTAGTGTTGGAGGAAACTTTTGGAGAGTGACATAAAGGGAGATAATACAGTTAGCGTGTGCATATATGTTCATATATACACATATAGTTACAAAAACATGCATATATATATAGGTGTATATATATATATATACATTTATTAAAGCTGCAAAATTGTCACAAAAACTGTTACTCAGAGTTGAGTTTCACGTTCACGTTCGTCAGCCAGTTGTAATGAAAATGTGTCCGACGAACGGGAACAATAATAATAATAATAATAATAATAATAATAATAATAATAATAATAATAATAATAATAATAATAATATGAGCATTAGGTATGATAAAAAATATTCAGACAAATACATAACAAAAACACCAGGACTTACAAATGTATATAACATACAGAAAATTGCACTACTAGGCATTGCACATATCCTACGTAAAATGCTTTCAATACAGTAACTATAAGAGCATCACAGCAAACCACACAGGTGGTGGTGATGGTGTCTTCTCCACCTTCTATTTCTCCCCTTCTCCTCCTTCTCCTCCACCTCCTCACCCTCCTCCTCCTCAACTTAGTCGATCCGATCAATAACAAAAGAGATTTTCTTAAGCTACCATGCAGTCGGATCGAACGCATGACCACGCGGTTGCGAAGCAAACCACTTTACCAATCGTGCATGTTGCGTCTACGTGTGTAATACATAAAGTATTTCGTCGTCTAATTAATTCTTTCTAAAAAAGCGTTTCTAATTAAACATATATTATGACGTATAATGTAATGTATTATTTAAGATATCGGGCTGTAGACATAGCTCCTTCACCTGAGTAATTAATGAAAAATAGTGTTAGGCTGCTGTGATGAGAGAAAATAACTAATATTTTGATCATCACCTTTCATTCTTTGATGGATGTTAAATATTTACCATTCTCACAACATTCTAATATAATCGTGTTTTTGTATTTAGATTTTGATATTGAATTCTTTGGTTCCTCAGAAAACACCTTTCCCCTAATCTATCCAGAAAGAGATTAACTGCTAACTATATTCCCTGTTTTAAGCTTATGTGTTATGAATGTTTGTCTAAGTGCTGCGTATTATCACTCCACCAACACCACCACCACCTCCACTACCACCAACACCACCACCAACATCTCAGCCTCCAAATATAGACATGACATCATCCTGTGTCGTGTTTTTGTCTTTACTACATTTTTAGTTCATTTTTGTTCAAACCATGCTGGAGCAACTCCTTCAAGTATATAAGACAACATGCGCTGCTCAGTACCGTCAGTATATTTTTTTACTATTATTGTTATTTTTGTTATTGTTATTGTAGTTGTTGCTATCCTATTATTGGTATTGTTGTTACTGTTGTTTTTATTGTTGCTCTGCGGTTGTCAATGATTATATTGTTCTTGTTATTCCTGTTTTTTTTTTTATTTCTGTCGTTTCCATTGTTGTTGATGATGTTGATGATGCTGATGATGTTGCTGCTGTTGCTGCTACTGCTCAGGCAGTGTCTACCAAGGACTACATGATCCAATATGTCTTTTCCAAACGGAAATATGTAACTTGAGATAATATTTAGCTGTCATTTCTGGCAGGTTGATTTTCAAAATAGAGACGTTCCTGTCGCCTAGACTGTCAATATGTTTGTTGTATATATGACGTGGTGTTGGCAGGAATTAGACATTAGAAATACCTCTCTCCTTCACCATTCGTAAACAACAACTACAAGTGGCGTGATCTGCTCTTGATAAACACTTCTACAGAATATTCTGGTGGTTTCTTCCATGGTTCAACATGGTTCGACATGATTACAACTAGCTGAGATGATCTGACCATATTTCACCTTCACTCTCCACGTCATGTAATAGAAGAGACCTGCATTTATGTAAGTGGACCAGGCTGTGAATATTCTATGAAAATAAACAAAACCTGCCTCAGCTTGTACGATGTTTATCCATCACAGATGAAAGCTTGTAATTCAGTTTATTGAAAATAGAAATGGCAATCAATCAGATTTTTATTGGTTTTGATATTTACTAACTGGTTGTACTAGCTTCACTGACTAAATCTCATCTCCAGTCAAATACACTTCCTCCATGCCAATAAGAGAGACATAAAAACTTTTAGCGCAGTTATTGAGGAAAGCGGGCCGGATGTTAGAAGTTAGTTACCAAGCGGATGGTTGAGCATGGACAATGGGCATTAACACAAATGGTATTGTAGATTTACATATTTAAAACGTATTTTATGTTCTTCCTCTCTCCTTTTTCTTTCTTTCTCTCTCTCTCTCCCTCTCTCTCGCTCATTCCCCGTCTCGTTCACTGTCTATAACTCTTTATTTCAACCTTTCTCTACGAATCACTCACGCTTTCTCTTCCTATTTCTCTTTCTTGCTCTCCAGGATTGTTTTTCTTCTTTTTAATACTTTGTCTATGTCTCCCAGTTTAGCGGAACCATAGATTTGACTGCGAGACAGTTCTGGAGAGCATTATCAGTCGTTTCACTTATTGTATTCCAACACGCATGGGGTCGTTACACTTCACGCTTTCTCTCTCCAACTCTCCCTCTCTCTCTCTCCCTCACACACACTCTCTGTTTCACATTCTTTGCATCTACTTTTCCTTCATCACTTCTTATATAATTACTTTCTATCCTCCTATATTTATATATTACTCAACTTCACTCAGTGCAATACATTTAAAACCAGTCATAAATTGTTAATCTACTATAGTGTCTCACATAGTTATCGTCTCCTGTTTTATTTAGCTTTTCAATTCCACCTATACCTACACATGATTTAATATAGAAAATTGTTTAAAAGATCGTATGAGATTAACGGGCAACCATATTTTCGATTCATTGTCACCAATCAAATATCGAGGCACGGACACAAAAATGTTACCAACGCTACATCTTCATCAAATTTTGGGTTTTCACATTCTACAAACTCTCATATGCAGCTATGAGGGTTTAGTAGAGTAAAGCTCAGAGAAAAATTATGACCATTTCTTAGTCGAACATTCAATTACAGGTAAATTTTCATGTATATTCCCCGCACCCTCCCTCCGCTGATGTTGAACTCGATATTGCAATTAGTACAATTTCCAGTATCATGTGCATGTGTGCACGTGTCTCTTGTTGAATTTCTTGGTCTCTCTCTCTCTCTCTCTCTCTCTCACTCTCTGTATATATATATATATATATATATATATATATGTGTGTGTGTGTGTGTGTGTGTGTGTGTGTGTGTGTGTGTGTGTGTGTGTGTGTGTGTGTGTGTACATGTATATATAGACGAACGCGCACACACTTGTATGTATGTATGTATGTATATATATATGGATGGATGGAATCGCGCACGCAATGGCTGTGTAGTTAAGAAGTTCGCTTCACAGTCACGTGGTTCTTGATTCGATCCCACTACACAAGATTATTGGCAAGTATCTTCTAACGTAGGTACGGAATGAAATTTGGATGACAGAAAATATATGGCATCCCGACTGACAAACAAGTCTCGCGCACACACACATGCACACAAACACACATACACACACACACACACACACGTACACATATTTGAATGTATGTCTGTGTTTGGGTATGCTGTTATAAGTCGGTTTGAACATCACTAAAATGTGCAATCAACCATAAACAAGGACTGATAAAAGCAGTAACAGACTGGGATCAATATTTGGTTAAAGCCCTTTGAAGCTTATGACAAAGAATGGCCACAGTATAATGACTGCGTTTGCAACCATGTGTGTATATATGTGTGTGAGTGCGTGAGCGCTCGTGTATGCGTATGCGTGCGTGCTTGCGTGCGTGCGTACATGCGTGCGTGCATACGTGTGTGCGTACGTGCGTGTGTGCGTGTGGGGGGCGTGAGAGAGAGACGATATATCCATTTGTTACCCTGTCATGGTGACCAGAAATCAATAAAACAAAGTAAATCATGCTACATTTCAATGACTTGGCTTTCTCCTGACGGCCTGGAGATGGTTCAATACTAAATATTTGGTGATTCTATATAAAAGAATGTTGTTACTACTGTGCACTCCAGCAATCTGGAAGCCATCGCTTAAATAACCATTAGATTCAAATCTTTGGTACACAACAAACTACATACCTCAGTTGGAATTTCATTCATTACATCGTAAGATGTCACATCTCAGCTACCAAATGTCAGACGGCACATCCCAGATGACACAACAGAGACGACAAATCTCAGCCATACATCATACTTCAGGCGTCACAAACAGCCAATACATTGCAGGCGACGCTGCATAGATGACAAAATTTAGCCGACACCTCACAATCGAAGCATTGCAAACGACAAAGTGCACATGACGTATCGCAGACGATACATTGCAGATGACAAATATCATCAGATACACTTCACTCATCACATTCAGGCGCCGCAAAAAACCGACAAAAACAGCCGACACATTGCAGATGATACATCGCAAGCGACACAACAGCCGGAACCTTGCAGACGACACATCTCAGCGATTACATTCCAGTCATCATATCTCAGACAACAGAAATAACCGACACGTTGCAGACGACACATGTTAAACAAACTTGCTAATCACTTTTTAACCCACACATTTCAGCCGACACATTTCAGCGATATGTTTAACAGTAAAGATGAAAGAGAAATATTTATTACACTGTACAATCAGTTATTGATATCGCTGATAATCAATCAATAGCCAGGTAAGCGAAATAACACATAGTGTCACTGATTTTCCAATGTCCACACCATGAACCATCTGTTGTAGAAACTACAATGAACCAGATAAATCAAGCCGTATATATAAATGTATTGTCGAACGGAAAACAAAAAGTGCTATCAATACTGTTATATGTTCCTTCATTTTATGTTGAAGTATTACTTAAATATGTGAAAAGAGAAAAAAAAAAAAGTTATTTTGCTTTTGTTTACAGGGTGTGGCTTTAGCCTCTTTGTAATGCAGATTTTTTGCCTTAGATTTTTGGGTCAAAAAATAAAAAAATAAAAAATAAAAGGATAGGCGTGTACGTTATACATTAAAAAAAAGAAATAAACAGAATATTGTTAATTGATGTGTGTGAACAAATCAAAGGTTGTATTTTAGTCTGCCGTTTTTATACGTGTTGCGGGTGACAGATGGTTGTGCTGTTATCTGTTCACAGCTTAATGACTCAAACCGTTGGCTGTTTATCTGTTTGTTTTCAGTAACCAACACGCCGTTATATCCGTGACAAAAGCACATTTAGTATTCTCTTGTTTGTTTAATTCACTTCTCTCTGCTACATGTATGCCATATGAAGAACTAAGGACATTTATCGTTACGGTACAAACGTAATGGTACAACTGAGGCAGCAAGACTCCTTGCGATTGCGTCCCAATTTTGGTTCGCATTAGTGCTCGCTACCTATTCAATTTAATCACTAAAACCGCTATCAAGAAAGATATGAAAGCCATGTTCATACATTATTTTGAAAAGACTGAAATTAGTAGTCCAATGGCAGACACCTCTGTTCACGAAACGTTAAATGGTAAAATTTAGTTATTACATCATCAATCAGGTTGTTATAAACAAATGAGATTTTTATTATATCCAAATGAAGACAGCAACAGACTATGACATCTACTACACGAAACCTCATCTGAAATGCCAGTTAGTCGAAGACGATTAATCCAAAAGTGCCATCTAATTGAAAGAAGTAACCTCACTGCTGCTTAGTTGTAGAAAACAACTTAGATATATCATTTAGTGGCAACGAACGGCCCAGATAGGTTACCTTGATGAAGGTGTCACCTTACATTTGTCGCCGAATTGCTCAATGAAATATAAATGCATCAACTGCAGACGCCAATAGATGTGCCATCTCACCGCACGCAGCAGCCTGAGTGAGACACGCGTTTAAAGAATATAGATTATTTATTATTTTCATATTTTTGCGTTCATTCCTTTTTTCTTCTCCCATTTTTCCTTTGATAGAGCGGATTGCCATAATGAACAACCAGTTGAGCGGTGGTGGTCGCCAGTTCAAAAGCTTTCACTGACACTATATTCTATCTGCGACTAATACATTTAACTTTGGAATGGATTAACTGAACGTAAGTACCACACAGAAGTATAGTCCACTTTTGCCTAGTAGGTACCACGAGATGGTGCAGTTTACCATGCTGTCATTAGGTGCCACCAATGTGGTATATTCTCGGTAAGTAGGTACGAGAGGCAATATATTGTACATAGCTGTAAGTAGGTACCGCCAATCGGTAAGTACGTACCGCAAAAGTGATAGCTCAACTAGCTGTAAGTAGAAACAAACAGAGAGGTGAATAACTCCACTTGCTGTACTTGTGTACCAACAAGAGAAAGAAAAAGTGTTCTCTGGCATAGTAAATCTTATGACTGAACTTGAATCCACAATTCCAGAGAGTTAAGTGCAATAACTGTTCGTCTTTGTTGTGGATTCTATGACACAGTAACATTCTCCTGCATTCATGCATGTATATGTGTGCGTGTGCGTGTGCGTGTACGTGTATGTATGAGTTTATACATATCAACTAATTATTAGTCAAGTGTCAAACAAATGATATAATAATGTATCGATTATAGATTGTGTCATCGATCTCGTTCCATAGTTAAGATGATGATTGTTTAAAGTAAGGCAAAGATGAACCAGTCGCAGAATATAGGCCGAATGGTCAAGAAGTTCGTTTCGCAATTTCAAGATCCCCGTGATCAAACCTTACTATCTTAAAAATCTTTTGAATTATATCGTGGGGTTCGATCCAATTATATAGATAAAAAGAAGTATATATCCAAAATTTAACTGTGAGATTCGATCACGGTATCTCGTGATTACAAAATGAAATTGTTAGCCATTCGGCCATTCTGCCTTGCTCCAAACAACTGCTATGTTATGGAGCGAAATCGATGACAAAATCTATTTTTATCGGTTTTTATTTTTAATCAATGAATGACTGTCCCTTCTACCTCTAAGCTTGGAGTGTATATTTCATATTAAACATGTTTATATCACTAAAGTATTTAATAACGACAATAACAACATCCAACGAAGGCAACTTTCAAGCAGACTATCAGAAACAAGAGCAGCAACAACAACAACAAATGCGAGCTGATGAAGGACAATGTATGTGGTTGGATGACCTGCTAAAAATAACAGTCAAATATTCCTCAAACCGCACAATGATACCTACAAAAAAATTATGGTATTGGATAATGTAGTGTATACTAAGTCGTATAAAAATAGTAGATGGTGGTCAAGGCTGGCGTACTTCTGATCAGCGGCCAGCTAGTTCAGTGTTAAACCGTGAATAAATGGTGAAGACAGACGCAACTTGAATCTCAAGCAAATCTGTTTTAATTAATTCGAAAATATATCCAACAGCTAAAAAAATGTAATTAAACTTTGCTGGATTTCTCAAAGCTGTCTTCCTTTTATAAATCTTCTCAATGTTATTCGCCACACTTTAAGCTATAAAATTGTAGAAAAAAAGAAAGAGAGAAGGTGAGACGCTATGAAGGAATTTGTCTCTAACAGTAAAGGGGTGTGGAGCCGACCTTTATGGTTAAGATGCTTCACTCTTCTTCCAGAAATTCTTTAGGTTAATTCAAAAAGTTCATGATATTTGGTTCTCATTTTTCAAACCAAGCAAATTAATACACGTCAAATTGTTTATTTATTTGACAACCAATATTTCTTCAAGATTCATCGATATATAATTACATTAGTACTTCCTTCGGCTTCTTATTGTTTCTGATAGTGACGGTGGTATGGCTAAATTTATTATTACTATTATTATTATTATTATTACTATTATTATTATTATTATTATTATTATTATTATTATTATTATTATTATTATTATTATAGGTGGTGAGGGTACTGATAGTGGTGCCGTTGTTGGAATGGTGATTATTAGTGTTTGTTACCGCTGTGAAATGTTTTATAGTATTGCTGTCTCTTGCTTTGCGTGTGTTTGTATTTATTTAGTTCTTACCTTTTGTAAGATGCTGCTTCAACTCAACACGAAATTGTTATTTTAGTGAAGATGAAGGAATGGAGGAAACGAGGATGATTGATTTTCGAATTGACTTCAAATAGGTTATTGGTTGATAGACCGTCAATATTTAAGTGTATAGGTCACATGACACCTCTCCAAAAGTTCGGCAGTTCCATCGAACCCATGGCTAATGCAAACGGCCAAGGTTATCTAGTAATGCAGAGGCACAAATAAATTTCCACTCTAAAGACCTGACAGTAGTGTAAATGTTGACAAAAGCAGATATCTTCTTCAGAGAATAATTTCTTGATTAAATGTCCAATATTAACTGGTCTTAGACAGAAAACAGTAACATTTCGGTGATGTCCCTAAACATCGGCATTCAGCTACATTGCGTTCTCTGCACACAAGGCAGGAATATCAGGTGCAAACACTCCTGCACGGAGTTTTGACATTTATATATAGCATGTTCAAGTTTCCAATATATACAATAATATATATCTGCTCGAAGCTTTCTAACTTCTTACATTTAGATCCTTGGTTCTTACGTTGCCACATCAATATATATATATATATATATATATATGAGAGTTCAGGATTCAAGTGAATCAGGTACTTAAATGGTAGTTAAGTACCTAATTCACTAGTTAGTATGCTAGACAACAATCGTCTTCGTCGTCCCACATCGTACTCTTTACAGTGCGTTGGCGACACAACGAAAGTCTTCTCGATTAATTGCGAGTTCTCCCATCGGATGAAGCCATAACGGAACGTCGTTCTGAATTTCTCATAACATTTACTCGATAGAGAAAATGAGGGCAGGTTGCCATTGCCTTTGGCAACTGGATGGCCGTTGGCCCACAAGCAATTCATCCGGCCTTCCACGGGTCTTGTTATTACTCTTGCTGGGTATCAAGACATCCTCCTTACAAGAGTAGCAAACTATTCAAGTGAGTTGGGGGTTTAGTCACCGATCACTTGATCATGAAATAGGCAATACTGGCGTATATTGTACCATTTTCAGATCTCAGCAATCTGAGATGAGATTCGTGACCCACAATACACAGCGGCAATTCTGCCGGCTTCTTATGTTCTGTGTTCAAATACTACCGAGGTCGATTTTATTTTTCGTTTGTCCGGAGTAAAAAAAAATAAATAAATACCACTTGAACACTGGAGTCGATGCAAATGACTCCCCCCCCCCTCTTCTCAAAATTGCTGGTCTTACGCGAAGATTAGAAAAAAATTATTTTAATTGATGGTACTGTTGCTAGTTTTATTACTCTTTTGTAATTACAGGTGTCGATGTGGTCGCTGTTGCCACCACTGCGGCTATCACTAATGCCTACCTATATATTATACAGAACCAATGTTTTCTTCTTACATTCCATCTTTAAAAACAAACAAAATCAACAAGGACTACAACAGTAACGACAACAACAGCAACCACCACTACAACTACTTCTAGATCTACTACTCCCATAATTACTACTACTACTACTACTACTACTACTACTACTACTACTACTACTACTGCTACCACCACTACCACCATCACTAGTAGTAGTAGTAGTAGTAGTATAGAAAATGGTTAATTGCTGGCAATCAATCCGATGTAATTTCTTTTCTCTGTATTCCTTTTAAACGGCAACAGTTCCCCTGGAAATGTCTGCAGGTTTTGCAATAAATTCTACGATCATTCGTCACAGACAAACCGGAACCATTAACCTAATTCCATTAAGCACCGCAATACACATTCTTTCTTTCTTACACATATTGATCTTTCGGATTTTTTTCTCTTGCTATTTAAAATTTCGATTTCAAATTAACGTTTCTATTTTAATAAACAATTTCTTTAAGAAACATCAACAACAACAACAACATAGAAAGGCCTAGTTGTTTCTATTATTTTATTGTTTATTTTATTTGTTGTTATTTTGGTTTTGGTTTTGGTTTTGGTTTTTGGAATGGGGGAGTGCAGCAATCAACTTCGATAAATCAGCTCAATAAATAAATAGATAGATGAATAAATGATGACTGCTACTACTGCTGAAGATGATGATGATGATGATGATGATGATGATGATAATGATGATGATGATGATGATGATGATGTTGATGATGATGTCGACGACGACGACGGCGATGGTGATCATGGTCAGTGCGGCGACGATGGCAATATTGAAAACTTATCGTCATCATCATCATCATCACCATCATCATCATCATCATCATCACCATCACCATCATTACCATCCTCTGTATGTCAAGAAAGCTACCATTACGATGATGATGGCGATAATTATGATGTTAATGACGATAATATTGTTGACGCTAATGATAACGAGAGTGTGCATTCGGAGGAACATGATGAGAAAGAGTAGGGGGAGGAAGAGGAGGAGGAGGGGGAAAAGGTAAGGAAGGAGGAAGACGACGACGATGATTGCAGTTATAATTGATAGTGGTAATGATGCTGATTATGATGATGATGAAGATGACAGTGACGACAACGACGATGTGGACAATCTAAAAGATACAACGTCACTTTATGATCTGCAAAAACGTTCCTCCTGTCTCTATCTGACCACGTCATAAGTACAGGAACCATAAATTCCATCGAAAGACCTAAAAATCTAGTATGGCCAGATTGTGTCGAGACCAAACCTGAATCTCGTTTGTCTCTACGGAAGACATGTACGTAGTCACTTTGTCTTTTAGGGAAACCCTACGTTCAAATATAGAGGAACACATTGTATAATGTACTGCATCAATGGTATGAAATGTGTGTCATTTTTAAACTTGTCTATATTGTCTCACAGAAAAGCATCTTCCTTTCAAAGGACGCTCTGGAAATACCTTGAGAATCATTATAAAAGTGGTTCAGTTGTCCTTCAGTATCCAGCGCAGAATAGAACAGATGACGATTACATTTTCCATTGTTTTCTTCGTACAACGCCCCGCAAAATTTCTCCTTGAGGTAGTTGCTTGTGATTTTGTTAATTACAGTAATGAAATTATGTAATGAGCAATGCAAGTGATCACTAAGGGGTTTTTTTGTAACTAAATATTAGCCCATAAATCATGCAACGCAATGCCAATACATCGGCAAAGATTTATTTTTTATGTCCAATGAATTCACGGTGGTATAACATAATCAACATAATTCTATCACTGCCAGCTGTTATTCTGTTTGTAAAAACGAAGCCCCTTTCATTTTGAAAAAAATAATAGCCCTTCGACAAGAAGAAATATCGACTCTTCTACAGAATCTATTACCAAATATGTGGCCAACAATAACTCTTGGGTTATTTTCTATTCTTTTTAGCCTAATAGCAGAGCTTCATTCACTGGCAGGGTTGATAAATCGAGCCGTAACAAAGATTCGGCAGTTTACAAAAAAATTATGTCTTCCATATCGTTTGCCCATTTCGTCAATTCATCTCTGTATTATGTTATTGCTTGCAGGAATGTTATTGATTATAAAAGTCGATGGTTTGTGCATCGCAGTACGTAGAACCTCACTAACAGCAAACAGGATCGATTCTCCGCCAATAATTTTAAGCTTTAAGGATTTGATAGCCAGTAAAAAATTTTAAAGGGCCTGTAACCCATCGTATTCTTGCATTTTTGAGACGATAATTGACAACGTCGACTGATAGCAAAATTGGTCTCAAAGTGTTTCAAAATAAGATAAAGTTTTGTCTTGCCAGTATTAATATTTTTCTGCTATTCATGTAATCATAAATCTTTTGTAGATTCACTGGGAAAAAAATCACGTACACACACAATAGCGAGAATCAAAATAATGATCTCCCTATTCATTCTTAGTTCGTTCCGAGAGAGCCCAACATGAATATATTAATCGCTGAAGAGGGGGGCTTTGACTGCAGAAACACCATCAGATCGAAATACCATGGTGCATCAATATCGAGTGTGTTGTGAACAGATATTGTCTAAATGGAAAGGGTGTTCTCTGAAGACGAAACATAACGGAGATTAATATATTCAGCTTCGGATTTACTGAAACGTGTTAAGAATAAATAGATACATCACTAAAAGAATGCTTAGCGGTGTCTTTACGTTCTGACTTTGCCATCCATCCTTTCTAGATCGATAAAATAAGTACCAGTTGAACACTGGGGTTGATGTAATCAAATTAACCCCGCCTCAAAAAGAATTTCTGGCCTGGTGCCGAAATTTGAAACCAATAGTAGTAGTAGTAGTAGTAGTAGTAGTAGTAGTAGTAGTAGTAGTAGCAGCAGCAGCAGCAGTAGCAGCAGCAGCAGCAGTAGTAGTAGTAGTAGTAGTAGTAGTAGTAGTAGTAGTAGTAGTAGTAGTAGTAGTAGTAATGGCCATTCAACAAAATCATGTTAACATTTGCTCACAAAGAAGATCAAGATTTTTAGGCATTAGTAATTTCTATTCTCTGCCCGTTACTCCAAGACCATCTTTGCACCATCCTTTGCCTTCCAACGCTTCCTGCTACCCCTATAAACCGCTAACGTTCCCTTGAGGTGACAGAGTCCAGTTCTGGAGGGAACAGCTGTATCTACGGGTTTTTGCTGGTTGTCCGTAATCGATGAAATACGCCACGACAGAATCAAAAGATGCGCGTGAACCTGATTGGTCGGAGAACTGGTCAATCAGAATTCACCTGTGGACCAATCGACAATAAGAACAAAAATAACAAAAGGCCACTAACAACAACAAGAATAATAACAACAATAATAACCTGAATTCGTCTAAAATACATTAGACATGCTGATGCAATCCCAGAAATAGACAAGAAAAATGAATTGCATGTTATACAAGAGGACAATTGACTCAAGTATGCATGTATGTGCGTTTATATGCCTGTTTGTATGTATAATAACATGTATGTGTATGTATGTATATATATATATAT
>NC_068992.1:48623381-48624070 GCF_001194135.2 Octopus bimaculoides
TATATGCATATATATATATATATATATATGTATATATATACATACATACCCATATACATACATAAATACTTACGTGTATACATATGTGTATACACACACAAAGACACACACAAACACATGTACACACACACATACACATCTATATATATATATATATATATATTGACATATATATTAAACGCACACAAAAATTTAGAGAAGCGATGTAAAAAGCTAATATGACAACAAACTTTCAGGAATAGGATCTTGAGAAACTGGAATCAATCACCTAGGGAAAGATGATGTCGTATCAAAGTAAAAGCCAAAAAAAGATGAAAACAAGAGAGCAAAAATACAAAAAGAAAAAAGGAAAAAAAAACATATCATTTCAAGAATAGACTTGATAAATATTGATTTTCTACCATTGGCAGCATCTGAGGTAGATATTGTAAGGAAGTGTTGGGGTTATTGTATGAAACCAGTATTTATTTTATCAACCTGTCCTGACCCTCCATCACCACCTGGTCAATCAAAAGTCAACGTCAACCTCAATAAAGACGATATCAGGAAATTCCATCAGTCATTAACCAGAAACCATTTGCATAACCTTTTTAAGAATGCTATGTAACAAGCGAATCATTCTTCAATAAGATCATGAGACGTGTATACATACATACATACATACATACATACATATATATATATATATA
>NC_068992.1:48625410-48627137 GCF_001194135.2 Octopus bimaculoides
ATGGTGCTAAGGTGTAGGTACAAGAGGAGGTCAAACTCTCTATAAGGAGTAGACAACCACCATATATATAATATATGTATAATAACTGAGGCACTGAGAGTTTCGTGTCAAGGGGGAAACTGTCGGCCGTTCGGTCCCTCCAGTGAGGATTTCTTGCTTGAAAAGAAAAAATGAACACTAAACAACAAACCCCCAATGAATCCCAAAAAACAAAAATCTTGCCTTGCAGTTGAGCGTCACTAGTTCAATTATTGACGACGCTGCACACCAGCGTCGTGATTCCTCTCAGTGTAAAGAAAACACTGACACACGCATGCGCGGAAGCAAGCTTCTTACCACACAGCCACTCCTGCGCTTGTAAAAACAAAACAAGATACCTGATTAATCAAGCAATTGATATTTAGTGATTTTACCGACCGGCTGTAAAACATACTACACCTTAAAAATAGAAATTTTCATTTCACCCACGGCCCATTTTCACCTTTACATACTCCACTTCTCATTCTTCAAAATATATACTCTCTGTACTCGCCCATATTCACTATATACATCATTCAACGTATAGAGTTTCTGTTCTCACCATTAAATCTATTTACTATTTATACTCACCATCCAACCAATTTGGTCGCTGTACTCCCAATCAAACATGTCCACAATCTGTACTCACCATTCAACACATAGATCACTCGACTTTTAAACTCCCTGTACTCACTAGTCTACCCATCTACTGTCCGTACTCACTTGGCAAGTTATTTACTACCTGTAGTCACAATTCAAACTTTATATAGTCTATATTTACCATTCAGTTCATATATATTCGTTACTCCACATTTCGACGTGCATACTCTTTTTATTTCCCATTCAACCTTTGAATACTCCACCATTCGATCTATATACACTATGTACTCATAATCGAACCTATATATTCATAACATTCCACTATTCCACCTGTATGCTCCTTGTACTCCACCACTCCGCCTGTGAATCACTAACGCTTCTACAGAAAAGGAGAAAGCTAAATCTAAAGAAAGAGTGAAAATCTCCAATGCAGGCTTTGCTGCTCTGTCTGGTCGTCTGAAACGAAGTTGTTCATTTGTTTTGACGTTGAAATCCCACTTGGCTTCTGTAATTTCTACTTTTTCCAATATTATCTTAGCAAACGATATTCTCATTAAAATTCTAACAACAATGTTCTGAATTCTCTAATTCAACTAAACAGCATTTGCTACTATGTTGATGTTGTTGTTCTTCTTTTTCTTTTTTTTCTTCACTTTCTTCACCTTCTTCACCTTCTTCACTTTCTTCATCTACTTCACCTTCTTCACTTTCTTCACTTTCTTCATCATCTTCTTCTTCTTCTTCTTCTTCTTCTTATTATTATTATTATTATTATTATTATTATTATTATTATTATTATTATTAATAGTAGTAGTAGTAGTAGTAGTAGTAGTAGTAGTAGTAGTAGTATTGTTTAGTACTATTTTTGCTGCTGACCTCTTCTGACGTGCTTTTCGTATCACTCTCCGATGTTGGTTTCTAAAAGAGCCCATGTATATATATATATATATATATATATATATATATTGACTCGCTGACACTCACACACACAAATATGAATATGAATATGAAGAGAGAAATGGAGGGGACAGGTAGATAGGTAGTTACACACGCACGCGCACAGACACACATACATACATACATACATGCATTCATACAGATTTACATAT
>NC_068992.1:48628255-48631000 GCF_001194135.2 Octopus bimaculoides
TGTGTGTATGTGTGTGTGTGTGTGTGTGTGTGTGTGTTTGTGTTTGTGTGTGTGTGTGTGTGTGTGTGTGTGTGTGTGTGTTTGTGTGTGTTCGAAATCTGTCTTTGAAGATTAAGATGTGAGAAGTCTTCACATTTGTTAATTCTTTTCTTTTATGTTCTTTATAAATTATTTTTATTATTTTCTTGTTGCTGTTGGAAATTACAAAGATAGCTTTAAAGGTAAAACTGGAAGATAGCATCGGTTGCTAGGGAAGATATGTTCAGTTTCTAATGATCGTTGTGATAATGATGATGATGATGATGACGACGGCGGCGGCGGCGGCGGTGATGTTGGTGGTGGTGGTGGTGGTGGTGGTGGTGCTTGACGATGGCGATGATGATTGTGATGGTGATGATGATGATGATTCTGTGGATGAAAAGTATGGGAAACTTAATGACGATGATTGCCGTGATGATAAAAATGATGATAAAGATGAGTAGAATAATAGCAACATAATAGCAACAACAACATCGATGGCAGTAGTTGCAGTAACAGCAGCAGCAGCAGCAGCAGTAGTAGTAGTAGTAGTAGTAGTAGTAGTTGCAGCAGCAGCAGCAGCAGCAGCAGTAACAGCAGCAGCAGCAGTTGTAGTAGTAGTAGTAGTAGTAGTAGAAGAGTGGTTGTGGAAGTAATAATAACAATAATAATGATGATGATGATGATGATGATATTAAGAGAAATAATAACACCAATAAGAACAAAAACAAGAATGATAAGAACAGCAAATGCAGCAACAACAACAACAACACCAACAACAACACCAACAACAGCACCAAGCAGCACAACCACAAGAACAATAGTTGTTCCTGATACAAAAGATCACATGTTTTGATTATCAGAATATGTATTCCAGTTGAATCAAAAAATAGCCAATTATCTTCTCGAGAAAATTATTGTCATAATATATCTGGTGGATATTAGCGAATGTAGTGTGCGAACGCATACACGCATACGCCTGTACATTCGCGCCAACATATGTATTACAAGAATTGACGCATGTTAACATACACACACTCGCGCGCGCATGCACACACGCGCGCACACACGCGCACATACATGCGCGACGCTCACAGATAGACAAACCCACATACACACACATAGATACATACACACACACACACACACACACATATATATATATATATATATATATATATATATGTATGTATATATATATGTATGTATGGATTTATATATATATATACGTACGTATGCGTACATGCATAAACACGTACGAATATATATATATATGCACATATAATTGTAAATAAATACGTACGTACACATTCACAGACACACAGAAACTACAAAACACGCATATTCAAGCACGAAAGCATGCATACACACGCACATATATACACATGCTTTCTATATTCGCTGGTGGATGTTCTTTTGATACCAGTGGAGATTATGTAGCATACATGCTTGTGAATGTGAGTGATTGAGTGTGTGTAATTATAATGAATTATAGGCATTTACACGAACAAAATTATTGTACTCAATAGTTGTAATAGAGTTAGTGTATATGCAGTGACATGGTATTGTATTTTGGGTACAGAAAATAAAGGAAAGGTGTATCTTTGATAAAATGAATAAGGAACATTACGTGTTTCAAGTATATATGTTGGTAACTGTGAGATAGTTTTCTCGGGTAGTTATACAGAAATGAGAGAAACATACAGAGTTTATGATAGTAAACGAATGAGATGAGAAATGTCTATTAGTTGGTTATACATGAAGAAGGCAGTAGAAACTTGAGAAAAGTTTCTTGATGAAAGTAACGTGTTAATTCAATCTGCAGACATAATTGGATATCTTTATAGGATTCTTTTTGCAGCATTTCTAAGGGAAGATGTTTGGTTATAACATCTTTGCTTGAAACACCACCCTGCTAACATATATATGCGACGTATAAAAATTTTATCGAGCTAGATAATTTCAACTTTGTATCGTAGAGGTGATTTCAGTTTCATTCAGAAATTTACAAAGCTAACATTTGGCTCAAATATTGAGTATATCTCAACACGTCACTCGACCTTCATTTAGAAGGTACTTTGAAAAATTTTGGCCCCAAGATAACCATTGCTTCTCATATAAATAATGGAAATTTCATACATATTACTCTCAAAGTAAAAAAACCAACGTAAACCCTCAGCGAACGCCAATATTCTGACCGGACAGTGATGTTACAAACACTTGTGAGCTGAGCATAGCTTAAAATACTTCATAGTTACAAAATTTATTAAAGCTACAGATTATGTCAATGTCTCATCAGAAAACTTTATTAAATTAATAACTAACTTTAAAAAGAAAAACGTTACTATTTTGATAATTCGTACTGAAACACAATATTATGCCAAATAAACAATCCTCTCCTCAAATAATTAAATATGTGTGTGCACACGCGTACGCATACGTGTGTGTGTGTGTATGTATTCCCTTACACACACATATATACACACAAACACACACACATATAGACATGAAGCTTCTGCCAAAAATGTAATATCGGAAACTCTATACGATAACGCTCAATTAACGTTAAGAATACTAAAAGTGGTTTAGATCCGTTACAAGATGAGTCCTTGGCATAAGCCTTACCATGAAATTTGCAAATAGACATGTACAGTCACAGATGGACTATATTGTTATACATACATGTATCACATATATCCTTATATATATATATATATATATATATAT
>NC_068992.1:48632480-48633081 GCF_001194135.2 Octopus bimaculoides
TGTGTGTGTGTGTGTGTGTGTGTGTGTGTGTGTGTGTGTATGTCTGTGTGTGCGTCCGTGTGTGTGCGTGCGTGCTTGCGTTTTCCGAGCGGGTCATAACCGGACTTGAGTGTTCTTTTGATGTCATTTCAAAAGAACTTACCTACTGCAAAAATAAATGTCATCTTCCTGTTACCGCTGTTGTATGTTCTCAGTGACAAGACTTTCACCATCATCATCCTCATCAGCATCAATAGCAGCAGCAGATGCATCAGCAATAGCAGCAGCAGGAGCAGTGGTAGCAGCAGCAACACACAGTCTCTACAACGACTTGTGATTAACATATTCTGTCGGTGTTACTTATCATTCTATTCACATAATTCTTCTCTTATGTTCTTCTTAGTAAGGAATCAAACTGAAAATGATAATGTGTCGCCTTCATATTATCTGATATCCTCATAGAATATATATTTCAACCCTGATAATATCGTAATAACACTAATATATTTTTTTTCCTGTAATTGATTTCGTAGAATTTATGGAAATAGTTTTCTATGTATGCATTTTGATGTGTGTGAGGGGGTATGAGTGTATATATATATATATATATATATATATATAT
>NC_068992.1:48635331-48637436 GCF_001194135.2 Octopus bimaculoides
GTAGGTGCCTTAGGTATAATAAAAAAATATTCAGACAAATACATAACAAAAACACCAGGACTTACAAATATATATAACATACAGAAAATTGCACTACTGGGTATTGCGCACATTCTACGCAAAACACTTTCAATACAGTAAACATAAGAGCACCGCAGCAAACCACAGCACATACCGAAGGCGCACAGAGCTGCGCTCGGTAGTGAAGTGAAAGCACGTTATAAAAATAAAACTACTGAACAATAATAATAATAATATTAATAATAATAAGCTATTAAGCAGAGAGTGAATGTTTCATATTAGCTGCTCAAGACCAAAGCATATTAACCCGGAACTACCAAGTCAATGTGATAAAAAATGGAGCTGACCCAAAATGCTGATTTTGTAACGATGCGATTGAAACTATAGACCACCTAATCTCAGGGTGTAGAGTCTTAGCACCTGTTGAATATAAAGCAAAACGTGACAGAGTCGGCCAGTATTTTCACTGGACAATATGTCGGCATTATAAAATCAAAACTGCTGACAAATGGTATAAAGATCATCCTGAAGCTGTGACTGAAGTAGAAAATGTATCGATCCTCTGGGACTTCTCCATACATACCGACAAAACTATAAAACCTAATAAACCGGATATTATTATAAAAGACAAGACAAAGAAGAAGTGTTTTCTTATCAACGAATTTGAACAAAAACAGTAATTATAACAGAGACTCTTGTAGCGTCTTCGAAAACATGTGTTTACAACAACGTAGCAAATATAATAATAATGATAATAATAATAATAATAATAATAATAATAATAATAATAATAATAATAATAATAATAATAATAATAATAGTTGCGAATGGGAAAAGTCCCAAATTATGGGTAGTAAGAGCTCTGTAGTTTTGGTTGACAATCTTACTAGAGTTGGTGTCTCGATAAAAATACTGGTTGGTGACTAACCTTAAAACACAAACCTCATTATTGAGTGAAAATGTTTAATACACGTATATCGAAAAATAACAATAACAAGAGTAATAATAATAATAATAATAATAATAATAATAATAATAATAATAATAATAATAGCAATCCTTTCTACTATAGACACAAGGCCTGAAATTTTGAGGGATACCCCAATTTGATTGGCTCCAAATTTTGTGGCAAGTTTAATACTTTGATGATATCCTTCACTCCCTAGATAGCCATGAATTTTCTTCTCCCGCTTGGCGGAACCTCATCATAGGACTTTTCATATTTTATCCAAGCCATCTCTGAAATAAGGATTTCTCTCTTACAATTCTTTATACCCTTTTTGCAATCAACAGTTGTGCCCTTCCTTCCTTTCCTGCATCCTTCTTGTTCTACCGGAAAAATTCTTTTATCCTCAAGATACTCATACGGCTCTTCTGCTAATATACATATGTGATGCTTCCGCATAAACGAAGGCAATTTATTGGTCTAAAATTAGAAACTATTTTCCCCTTATAAATAATCTTAGCATAGCATAGTTCTTCCTGTGCTCATCCAAAGTAGCACGATTCACTGTTCCAGTAAAGTGTTTAGCTGACATGAGATTCTATCATGTAGAGATGAAGAAGTATTTAGCCAAAATATCATTTCAACGCTGGTTCCTCAAATTTGACAATAACTTTCATGGCTTCCCAATTTTACTATTCCAATGACAATATTTCCATGTTTCTATATGCTTTGTATTTCATCTGCCAACTTTCTTAACCATTCCGCCTTGTTGTTACGTTCGATTGGCGAACTCACATTCCACTCAAAAATTCTTTACTTGTTTTTGCATCTAAATATTAACTACCTCATTTCTTTTATTCATCAAACAACTTTTTTCCGATTCGAATATAATTGTCTTTTTTTTTTGTCTGTGTTGTTCTTTTCTAACATCGTACCTTTCCAATTTAACATTAACTGCTACTACCTTTTGTCTCAACTTCGCAAGCCAATACCATTTTGTATAATTTTTCAATCTCTTCCCAACCTTTCCCTGAGCCCTGCATTATGTGACTATCTCTCTATCTCTCTCTCTCTCTCTCTCTCTCTCTCTCTCTCTCTCTCTCTCTCTCTCTCTCTCTCTCTCTCTCTCTCTCTCTCT
>NC_068992.1:48637521-48638892 GCF_001194135.2 Octopus bimaculoides
TCTCTCTCTCTCTTTCTCTCTTTTTCTCTCACTCTCTCTCTCTCTCTCTCTCTCTCTTTCTCTCTTTTTCTCTCACTCTCTCTCTCTCTCTCTCTCTCTCTCTCTCTCGTACATTCTCTTATTGTTAATGTGTTCATTCTACCTAAGTCAGCCATGTGTTCTTTCTTCATTGCATTTCCTATCATTTTCTCCCATAAACCCTACCACTCCCGCTACTACATTTGCTGCCACACGTATCAAGGTATTTGTTTCGGATATATTGTTTGTTTGAACCATAGTTAGTACGTCATTGTATTTCTAATTCAACTTTATTCTTATCCATATATATTAAGTTCAGTGGGACTTTCTCAAGATCGTGCTGCATTTTTCTAGAACTTTTGTCGAAGCAGAGTATTTTCCTCGGTCTAATCTTGCTACATGTGCATTCTGAATAATTGTGTTTCCTTCTATCACGTAAGATAATTCTAATTCTTCTACGACTAATTCCTCGAATTCTTTGAATTCATCAGTTTCTTCGCCCACTTCTTCCTCTTAAGATCCAGTTTCAAATTTTCTTTGGATCGCACCAATTCCAACTTCAATTAGCCATTTATGAATTCTAATTGCTCTCACTTGGTCAACTAAACTTTGTTCAGTGACCTCAAAAAGAACTCTTTCCTCCACTATTTGATTCGCCCTCACCTATTTGGTTCACTTTTAATAAAACACTTTATGACAATTTTAGTAAACCTTCTTTTTCGATTTCTTCCTATAGTCATTCTGGCCAGTAGTTTGGTGACAACCTGCAGGAGCCTGTCCTATATCCTGAGTTTTCTGGCTTTGTATCTGAATTCGAAACTTATATACCGACATTAGCTACACACTATACTTAGTGACAGCCAAATATCTAATTCAAATAGCTCCAGGTATTCACTAATGTTTCATGGGCCCAGTAGTAATACCCAGGGGAGATGGAAGTGAGATGAGGAAAATTGCACGTATGGCCTCAACACTGGAAGGTCTATGTATTTGCGTGTGTGTTTTACTGTGTCTGTGTTAGTGTGTGTGCGTGCGTTGTTGTGCGCGTGTGTATATATTGGTGTATGTGTGTGTGTGAAAACATAGTAAGAGATTGTTAAAAAGCGAGAGAGAGAGAGAGAGAGAGAGAGATACATGTGTATGTTTGTGTGTGTGTGTATGTTTGTGTGTGTATGTTTGTGTTTATGTGCCTCTCATAACGGTCGACATCCGGTGTTGATTTTGTTTAATTCTCCATAACCTAAAGCTTTGACATAGAGGATTAAGTTCTACATGTACAACTACAACACACAGTCAATCACACACGCACACACACATAATATATATATATATATATATATATATATATATATA
>NC_068992.1:48642201-48647513 GCF_001194135.2 Octopus bimaculoides
ATATATATATATATATATATATATATATATATATAGGGAGAATTCGCAAAAAAACAACTGATGAAGACAGGTGGTGTTGAAAACAAAAATAGATGTATTAGTATAACGCTCGGGAATTGAGAAAGTCTTTAACGTTTCAAGCCTATGCTTCTACAGAATACACATTCCTTTTAACTAGAAAAGCAATCATTTTACGAAAGAAGAAATCATTACTTTGAACAATTTAAACGTCATGATTAACGACAGCAGCAAGTCTACCAAGTAATACATACATACCACACACGTATCCCCTAAGCGGCCTATTGAACACAGCTTTTCAGTTTAGTTGTAGAAAAAGCAGTTTCGACCCATTCTTGCAATAATAATTACCAATTACCCTAAGTGCAAATAAAAGTATGTGCCTGGCTCAACTGCGTGACAAAGAAAGTTGCATCCTTACTCAATCGCGTGTCAAAATGTTTCTAGAATCATATCTTAGTTTCTCGGAGATACAGAAGACCTTCTGATGTCCACGAATTACAGGTAACTCTGATTAAAAATGCAGAACATCTTCTGTATCAGCCAAATAAAACACTGCGGTGCCATCGTTTAAATTCAAAGCTGAAAACAAAACAAAGAATCAGATCAAGTTGCTGCGCTGCACATCAATCCAGAGATTCAGGCCATTATATTCAACACAATGGCCAAAATAAAGGATGTTGGCGATGAAGTTGGTTGTTAGTTCGTTGCCGAATATTGTGCCTCATTGCTTACACTCTACAGACTGCGAAGTAACCAAGGATGATATTTGATCGGGTGAGCTAATATGGATATGAAAGTTCTCGTGACTTCGGAAGGGCACAGACCCATTCCGAATCTATGTTTCTTTGGGAATCTAGAAAAACAGAAAAGCTAAGAGAATGTCACAGACTCGATAGCCTTGCTGATAGTTGCCACGATTATGGAGGTAATGGTACCTTGAGGGCTTGTTTTAGCCGAGAGAATCGTACAGAAGAGAATGCTATAACTTCAGGCCACAGGACAAGCTATTCCTCAAGGTCCCACTGATCACGCTTCTGGAATAACAGAAGAGATCTCTTTGTCCAAAGACGTGACGAATAGGAAGTTGATTCTAATCCGACTAAGAAATCCGGGACAAAGAAGCAGAGACCACTTCCCAATAGTAGCATCATTCCTTTTTAAATGATATACGGAACTGATCTAAGCCGTGTATTAGAAGATTGTTCTAAAAGTTTTCATATTTCTTTAAAATATATTATTTTTAATTATAAATTCACCTAATAATTTTGTATAATCTTTTAGCGTGCATTTAAAGTTCTTAATATCTTGTGTGATACTCCATCATTTTATATGACTATTGGACATCTTTACATATTTCTGTAAACCCTTTCTAAAAATTATGTTATGTATGAAAGATCTGTGATTGCAAATAAATGAAGCAGTTATTTTATTTATACATTTTGTAGACAGATCATGAGCGACTTTTACAACAAAGGTGTTAGCCATACCCAATGACCAAAAGTCTTGTAATATTCTTTCGTTAGCTCGATTTCTTGTACCTTCTTTAGCACCATTGCAGTTCCTTATCCAGTTTCAGTAATAATGTTCAAATTTCAATCCCAATTTTCTTCAACCATCATTTCATTGTATTTGTAACTGGGCTCTACCATTGGCACAATTTTAACTTTACCCAGGTACCGCATTCTTTCAACCTCTTTGTTAACATATTTGCATCGCTCAATTTTTGAATTTTAAAAATATATTTTATACAACTGTCATCTGGAATGCCATATGCAGTGATACTACATATCTGTTATTACAAAGTGTCTTTCCTAATCATTGATAGCAATAATGTCTGGTCCTCTTGCCACAGCTACTTGATTACAATTAGACAATAAAATCCTGCATCTTTACATCCTCATTTTCCTGTTCATCATACGGTAGATATTCGTGCCATTTCTCAGCTTCGTCCAAATATTTTTTTACATAGTCTCCAATGAATAATGCATGAAATATTGTTCTGCTTCTTTTGCTATTCTCTTTGTGCAAGCTTACTGCATTCGTTTACACCTTATCTAACTCTTTAACCTCTTCCATCACAAGCTCTATATAAGAATGATTCGATGTTCTTATGACCGTGACGTATCACATAGATCATTCTAATTGTTTGTTCTCGTGCTGCTTCGATTAATGTTTCAGATCCAATCTTTGGATCTCATGTTCACATCCATTCCCATGTCCATTGGTTATCCTCACCTTTGCTTATATTTCTGACAAACTATCCAAACATAGCTTCATCATCCCACTATGTTTCGTTTTTCCTTAAATGTGATTATTCACTACTCGTCTTTTCCATGTTTATCGTTAATGAAAAATTCCTTTTTTATATTGTACGGTTTGGGACATTGGCGTGCCGTCTCCCACACACTGACATACGCGTGTTTATCACATGTACACTCATTTAACTTGAAATTTTAAAAAAATTACTTTTCGCTGGACACGTTTCTATGTTTTACTTCTGTAACATGAATTCTTCATCTAGCTTTACTGTCCCAAGCTTTTGAAATGTGTTTTCGAAAATTTTGCTTGCAAAAACATCAATTTATAAAACAAATTTAACAAACAGCATGAAGATAAACGACAACCAGCAAAGATGACAGCAACAAAACTAATATATCTTTTGTTAATGCTACAAACCAGACGAATTGTGAATAGGTGAGTTGCATCTAGATAAGAAATTGATATACCTGTTTTTGAACAACGGAGATGATTCCAAAGATTAAAAAAAGACAGGTCTTTCACGATATCTGTCTCCTTGCTTTGTGATTTTGTCAAAGAAAGTACAACAAGGAAAGTGAAATATCTGTAAGAAAGTGGAAAGGTTTTCAGTGTCTTCAAAGCAGTTGAAGGAAGTTCTGGCTTCAGTGTGAAATAGTATTTTCCATCGAACGAGGAATGCCATGTATATATAGCTGGATTTTATGATCAAGTATGAAATCAAATGACAGGTTAAATTGGAAACGACTATAATATTTGTACTGCAATACATGGAGTGATGGAATACAATAGTCAAAGAAGTGGATATTAGCAGTGAAATTCATCCTTGTATAACATTAGCAGTGCAGTAAGGGAATGTTGTGAGAACTAAAGTGACTAGAAATGACATTGTCCTGTTAGAGATTTCAAAGGAAGTGTGTTACATTCTTGTTTTTATTTTAAAGTACATTAAGTCATCAATTTTGTGCACTTCTAGTATATTTATAAAACCAGATTATTTAAAACCTAATTCGAGATATGTTTTTTAATCCAAGGACAGACTAATACTGTTTGTCTACTTTCGGGTAATCTAAATCCATCTTGTTAACAAGGATATAGTCAATAATTTATAGACGTTAGAAATATCTCACTACCATTCTATTCTACTACATAAATCCAGTTGTTTCTTTGTAAATGATCAATGGTTGGACAATATTCGAGTGAGTAGTTTATAAATTAATGTTTAATAGATGAAGGGTTGGTAGTTAGCTGGACTAATAGTTTTATTAGTCTGTAGTTAGGTCAGAAGTTAGATAGATTGGTTAGCATTTAGATAGATCAATAGACAAGTCAGTAGTTAGGTAGGTTAGTAGTAACATTGATCAATAGCTACATAGGCCAGCACTTGACATTGGTCGGTAATTAGTTATGTCAGTATTTAGAAGGGTCGATCAGTAGGCAGAGGGATTAGAAGTTAGATGAGGTTTTAGTCACACGAATCATGCTGATTTTTTCTTGAAGATCATTGTAGAGGAATATTGTTATTATTATTGAGAGGTAATGTTTATTGACACTTAAACGTCGATGTTTTATCGCAACAAACTTTACTGCAGTAGATACCACGAGAGAAACTCTCATATAGGCCTTTGATGCAAAATGCTCGGTTGTTTTGCATCGCTGGCAGGGAAATAAATCCCCGCTACCTCCAGCGCCGAGACCACAAGATAACGTGATTTCGACCTTCCTTGATCTTATCGGTGATGGACTCTCAGCCGCTAGAGATCACAGCGACTCTTCTCCCCGCAAGCGAAATATAGAACATCCTTACCTATTGCAGAAAGGATTATTATCAATGTTAGTATTGTTTCTGATGACGACGAGTGCGACGATATTGACGACGTTTCATTTTGTGCCATTACATCGTTTCAGATCCGGTCAAATAAATACCAGTAAGATATTTGTGCTAATCATATCGATCTCTCCACCAAACTGACTCTCGTGTGTGGTAGTCATGTTTAAACACAAAGTATTCCTTTACTTCATATGATATTTTAGTTAATATCCATTACTGGATATCTTTATTTAGCAGAAACTGTTGTGATATACTGCTCCCATAGGCTTCCTTTCGCTGATATACTTCATTTCGAGTATAGTGCTTGCCTTACATTACAAAATGCCTCCGTTACTAAATGCAATTATTTAAAACCTAAAAGTACAGCTGGAAGTGTCACAGCAGATGTAATATCTTCCACGAAACACAACTAAATATTATATCAGGTATGAAGCGCAATATTAAACACGATACATCTTCAGAACATTTATATGCAGATATAAGAATATTAGTGACGACCGATCTATATCTTACAATGCTTGCCAAAATAGCTTATAGAATTATCTTAGAATGAGTAAAAAGAAAAGTAAAGAATCGTTTAGAATGAGTTTTCTAGATCTTCATAAGGATAATGCGTCGATAAGAGTCCTAGATTTCCTGTAACCTTTAAGGTATATCGCAGGTTCAGGAAGTTAGGGTGAAATAAATATCTAAATGTAGTAAATATTCAAAACGTTTTTCAAAACCGAGCCATGTTGTAACTATAGAACTTTTACAGAAAGGGTAGTGGGTGGGGGAAATACTCATAAGAAATGCAGAATACGTAGGTCTAAGAATAAAACCAGGAAGAATGAAATCACTCACTATTATAATAAAATCAATAGTTTATTCGCAAAACCTCCCGTGTCACAGAAAACACTACTGTTTGTGGAGGAAGAGTATGAATGGAATAATTTTCTCTTTATAATTTCGGCTAATGTTAGGCTTCAAATAAAAAAAAAAGCAGTATTCACTTATTATTATTATTATTATTATTATTATTATTATTATTATTAATATTATTATTATTTTTATTATTATTATTATTATTATTATTATTATTATCATTATTATCATCATCATCATCATCATCATTATTATTATCATTATTATTATCATTATTATTATTATTATTATTATTATTATTATTATTATTATTATTATTATTATTATTATTATTATTATT
>NC_068992.1:48654568-48657986 GCF_001194135.2 Octopus bimaculoides
AAAACCACTCATCTTTCACTATATATAAGCACGCCCGGTTTCTAATTTTAGCACAAGGACACCAATTTCGGGGGTGGGTCTAAGTCGATTACATTGACCCGAGTGCTTAACTAGTACATTTTTGAACGACCCCGAAGGGACTAAAGACAAAGTCGACCTTGGCGGAATTTGAACTCAGAACGCAAAGAAGGACGAAATGCTTTTAAGCATTTCGTCCGACGTGTAAAGGATTCTGCCAGCTCGCCGCACCGTCTATGTATGTGTGTATATCTAAAAACACTGAAGCAGCTTACACCATACATTTGTTCTCTACTTTGACACGCTACACATCAAACAGAAAAGAGTCGAATAATGACCTAAATAGTGACATAAATTTGCTGCGTGAGTATGAAGAGAGAGAGAGACAGAGAGACAGAGAGAGAGACAGACAGAGAGAGTGAGGTGGCGGGAAGGAGAGAGAGAAATAAGATAAGACCGGAAGGAGGTGGGTTTGTAAGAAAAGGAGTGAGTAAGAATACACTCGTTATAGACACCGCTTTATATCTGCTGTACTGAGTTCAAATGTTGTAGGATCTGTAGCTGCCTTTCATCCCGTTTGGGGTCGATAATTTGGTGACAGAAAATTATATTCTCTAATCTGAGATATACACGCTCTAAATATATATATATATATGTGTGTGTGTGTGTGTGTGTGTGTGTGTGTGTGTGTGTGTGTGTGTGTATGTATGTACATGTATACATACATAAATACCCTACATATATGTGTGTGTGTGTGTGTGTGTGTGTGTGTGTGTGCGTGCGTGTATGTATATATACATATATATAAATATAGATATTCATATGTATACATATATTTGTATGTATGATGTAAGTGTATATATATATATATATCACACACTATCACCGCTATAATGTGGATTTATAACTATCAAAACTAAACGCATAATATATATATATGTGGTCAAAGTATATACGATCATATAATATATACATATATACGTGGGAGGGAACATATGTGCGTACGTGTTTGTGTATGTATGCATGTATGTATGTATGTATGTTACCACATTAGCAGGCAACGTAAAGAAAGTTCTTCGCTATATTAATCAGGTTCGCTATCTTAACAAATATAATTTCATTCCAAGTTTTAAGAGATTATCAAACCAGTATATTTTTAGAATCATCAGAGCATGCAGAATCAGAAAATCAATGTTGCTTTTTGCAGTAATTCCACTATAGCGGCCATTTTGGATTTTTAAAATGGCCACCATAAAATTCATATTTTGCGCTATCTCGGCTGCTAGTCAATCTAGAAACTTAATTAAGTATGCTAATCCTATGTTTTCTGGGTCAAGGAATCCAATAAAGGCCTCGACGTAGTACTGAATATCATAGTAAAGCAGCAAACACAGGTAATAGAGAATAATTCTTGTTGCATTTGTGATATAATAGTATTACGTTGTGCATGTTGCAAGTCGTTTGACATGTTAGGTATCGGTTTAAAAGCAAGTAAGTAGCCATATTATGTATGATGTTGAACTATGAGTTCTATACACGGGATCTAGTAAATCATATATAGAAATATAGTTTTACAGATCTTCATCTTTATCCTGAGAATTATTACTGGCTTTACAATCCGCATCACTTTTGCATCACTTTCACACAAAAGTCTGTGAAAGCCAAACGTTATCTGCCGCATAAATATTTATTGGCTGCGAAACGAACGCCTTCTTCCTCTACAGCCTGTTACTGATTCGATGAGATGTTTGCGTTATTCTTTAGTCCGGTTTCGTTTTTTCCGTAACATAAAGAATCTCATTAGTATGTGTTTAATGATTGTGCTGTCAATAATCTGATACTGAAAACGATGTTTGCCTTGTGGTTGTTTCTCCCTTATGTTTTACTACAGCGGATTAACTTTGATGATATCAAAGAAAAGAATAACCTCATGGAATAGCTTCTACATAGTTTCTGAATACCGAATTCAGACAACAAGGATTTGGTCAGAAAGAGTAATTGGTAGAAGGCAATTGCTCGTGGAGCCGAGTAGAGCGATCAAACCAGAGATCACTTGGTATCGGGAGTGGATGAGTAGTAATAGAATAAAACCAGCCACTTCCGACAAGGCGACGTCATAGCAGTTTCCTGATAAAGGAGACTCTCAGCAATTATGCAGCACATCTATAGCGCAAGAGGTTTGGCGTTTGTTGGTGTGCGATATCATGGAAACCAGTCGCGTGGCGCTTTATAGAATATATTGTATGGTGCCTCTCAGCATAAACGCAGCAGAAGCAGGAGTAGCACAAGTAAATTAGCATGAGCTGCAGGAACAGCAGGAACAGCAAGAGCAGGATGGTCCCAGATGTGTGAGTGTAACATCATTATCACTATGAATCTCATTTCAGCTTTTTAAAGAGTGAATAGTTGCTGGGAAATAGAAACAACAAAACAAAAAATAAACAAATAAATATGCAAATAAACAACACGATTTATTGATTATCCTCAAACCTTAGATCGACTCATAACAAAATGCCCACCTCCGTCGAATGCAAGAAAGAACCGGGACCAGGTGGTGTATTTTAAACCGGACGATGGATTACAACCACCACCCAAGACGCTTTTTAATTCTCAGTCAATAGAAAAAAAAAAGACGTTATATGATCGGCTGCAAGTATGGATGAACATCCATGACCCAATTGCACGAAGTCATTTTATCTGAAGTCAATATCCAGCCATTATAAAGCTACGTTAAAACATATAATGATAATATAACAGTTGTAAGCTTGTTGAGTCAGCAGTTTTGCTTTGTTTGGTTATTTGCTGAATATTTTTTCTTTGTATTCTCCATGTTGTGGTTTATTTATTGTTTTTGGTACAACAGCAGCTGTCGTGACAACAACTAAAATGAACTGAGCTTTACACCACTGTAGCTGTTATAGTGTTTACCTAGAGATGGCACAGACAAAACTGGAATAACAATAAAGATAATTGTTGGCTCTCTATCTATCTATCTATCTATCTATCTATCTTAAGAGATAGATAGATAGATAGATAGATAGATAGATAGATAGATTGATAGATAGATAGATAGATAGATAGATAGATTGATAGATAGATAGATAGATTGATTGATAGATAGATAGATAGATACTAGATAGATAGATAGATAGATAGATAGATAGATATACATTTAAATTCATAAGTATATCTATATAATTATATATATAGTCGGGTGTGTGTGTGTGTGTTTCTGTGCATGCGTGCATGTGCGTGCGCGCACGAGTTTGCGGGTACGTCCGGTCGTGTGTATATATATGTGTATATATACATCTATAAATATACATGTGCGTGTGCACGCATACATATATACGTATATAGTCATGCATATATATATATGTGTGTGTGTGTGTATGTATAT
>NC_068992.1:48661347-48664530 GCF_001194135.2 Octopus bimaculoides
GTTTGATGGAACTCTAGCGTTAAATATCAAAATTTACCACAAATAGCACACGCTACAGCAGAATTAATTATTTAACAGATTTTGAATTTAAAATTCATATGTCGTTGCTGTGAGATCGTCGATCGTGTAGTTGGTAGCAGATTAGAATGCCAGACAAGAGGTCAATGGTTCGTGTTGCAGTCACCGATGTTCTTCTAGTGTGTGTATCGCGTTATGACACACTTAGCTCTCAATCTAATTTCATCCTGCTGTCTGAGATAGACTGTAAAGTGTGTCATTATTTCATGTTCCTAAACACCCACAAGACAACTGGATTCACGAATTATTCACGTGTTTATCTGAACTTGGATTCGCTTAGCTTATTTTAACTCAACTCTTCTTAACTCATCTTGTCTTGAATAGTCTTCGCCTGGCTTCGCTTGGCTTTCCCTTGGTTGGTCTGAGTTCGCTTTTCACGGATTTATCTGGTTCGGTTTGGCTTGCTTTAACTTGCCATCTCTTGGCCTGGGCTATCTATTTTGATTTGTTTGTTTTGGATTGGCTTTACCTTGCTTTGGCCTGGCGTGTTTTGACCTTGCTTATCTACATTGATTTGCCTTGCCTTCCCTTGCCTCGTTTTGACTTGCCTTGCCTTCGCCTAGCCTGGTATGGATTAAGTTAATTTGTCTTCGCTTTCTTTGATCTGATTTGGTTTTGCATGGATTAACTTAAATTGGCTTAAGTCAGCTTAGTTTGTTATTTGACTTGGTTGGCCGGGTTTGGCTTTTCCTGGTTTGGATCGCCTAATTTGGCTTCGCTTGGCTTGTCTCATCTTGCCCTGGCTTGGTTTGGATTGGACTGGATTGGACTAGAATTCCTTTGCTTGGCTTGGTCTGATTTGGCTTAGTTTATCGTGGCTTGACTCATTTTGACCTGCCTGGAGTAGTTTGGATTAGTCTGACCAAAACGTGACTTGGCATAGCACGGTTCTGTTTTGATAGATTTAATTTCATTATTCCCATTTTATGAAATGTCTATGCTGAAGTAGTTGCTAGTGCAGACATGAATTTTTCGGACTACTGTTTTACATTGATTTTACTTTTTAGCTTAGTTTGATCTTGTTGGTAGTTCCAAGATCAAACGATTCTATAAATAACAGTTGAAGTATGACAAAGAAGAATTTTAAAACCCAGCTTTAAGTGATATGTCTTCATAATCCTGATAATGTTCCTAATACAGCTTAATCCTGTTTAAAAATCCTCAATAAATTTAGGGCACCAAGATTATTGAAAACAATTTAAGATATCTCTAATTCTAGATAATAGATTTTCTAATTTTCTTTCTTAATTTTTTTATACAGTTTGATAATATTCCAATTTTCTAATTAATATTTTTAAAAACCTTTGTCACGGATTAAATTGTCATTGTCAAATTGATTAAATTGTCATTTTCTAATTAAAATTGTAATTTCTGTTGATTAAAATGCCATTATCTAATTGATTAAATTCCTCATTAAGAAATCAATTAAATTGTCATTAGTCGATTGATTAAATTGTCATTATCTAATTAGATTGTATTTCTTATTGATTAAAGTGTTATTATATATTTGATTAAATTGTAATTATATAATTGATATAATTGTCATTACCTAATTGATTAAAATTTCATCTAACAAAAATTGAAGGTTAAACCTGAAGATTCTACCTGGAATCCTACTATTAGTACTTCCATCGAGATATGAGTTTTTAAAATCATTTTCCAGGTATTATTGACTTACTTATCCAGTACATTTCTTTGTCGGTTCAAAGACGGACGAGAGTATTAGTTAACAAGACAAACCTCCAAAGTGGTAGAATATCGTATCAGGAGCTGTGCTTATGACCAAGTATCTAATATTACATAATCCAGTATACTAAGCAGAGAATAGACACATGAGTGTCAGGGAGCGATACAAGACGTTGATCTTTGAAGAAGTAGTGAGAAAACTGTAAAACTGCCGCGTTTCGATAGCTTACGCCACCGAGTTCCGTTAGACCTTCAAATTATACTTTAGACCAAAATGTGACTAAGTCTGAAGACATTTCTAGTTTCTCCCAACTCAATATTTACTGCTGTATATAACACAATAAACAGCTTCACCTCAAATACGCAAACAGGAATGTACGTAAATATATATGATAGGTGCAGGAGTGGCTGTGTGGTAAGTAGCTTGCTTACCAACCACATGGTTCCGAGTTCAGTACAAGCGGGGGAAAATAGGCTAAGAGGGAGGGATTCCAATCATGCGTATGATTTAGAGGAGCGGAGTAGCAGGAGCAGGAGCAGGAAGACGACGAGTGGTAAGCATTAGAAGGTCTTGGATAGGAGTAGCACCTAGTTCTAGCAATAGTTGACTAAGGATAAATCAGTAAAAGTGTTTTGGACGCTGGCTGAGATGTTAGCCTTTATTTTCCTCTGAATGTTTGTATGTGGTAATTTGAAAAAGAAAATTAAAAGAATTGATATTCCATAGCGCATTTACATTTGCTTCAACTTGAACACTTTGGAAGCCATTTGAAGGAAACTGCAGGAAATCATTCATGACGGTAATGTCAAGTTCAACCGAGAACGGAATCAAGAACAGATAAACCAACTTCGAAAATACTTTGCTCAACATGGATATGTGTTACATGTTTCATTCTTGGCTGACTAATACAAGATTGACGACACCGGAAAGTTCTTGAAGATCAACTGGAAACTGTTAAGTGTAAAACACCGAACGTTAGCATCGTAAAAAGGACAATTGAAACGGATCAAACATGTCAAGTCATTGTGGCCTATTGAAACTGGTACGACATTTACGATCTGGAGATATCGTACCAATTACAATAGACTGCGATGAGAAAATATTCTTACTCATAGCGTAGTTGTGTGCATTTCAATATATATTTATATATGGTACACTGAATACATAAACCCATACAAAAATACGTCACACACACATACACTTATATATACCTATATGTATTTTGTAAGAATAAATGTACAATGTTTATTCTTAATATAATCAAAGTAAATCTACACTAAGCTACAATGAAATCATCAAAATTTAAATGCAATTATTGCAAACTTCTATGTAAGATATTTCTTAGCTTTAAATTAAATTTAAACTGCGTTCTTTCAATGTCATCATTTCAGTTATATCACTCCATATATATATATATA
>NC_068992.1:48665159-48666109 GCF_001194135.2 Octopus bimaculoides
ATGTATGTATATTTACATAGTGAAATATTTTGAAGATACAGCGAGACTATCACATTAATGCATTAACTTTAGCAAAAACTTGAAGAAATCGGGGAAAAAAATCATATTTCTAAGTATTATACATACAATTGTGAAGTAGATCGCTTGAAGTGTTTGACACGAGGGAAATATGTCAAGTTTACACACTTCAAAATAAATCCAAATATCCCATATATTCTTAGTATATATATATATATATATATACACACGCGCACACATTCATACTCTCACACACACGCACATGCGTATATAAGATAAAAGTACTTTCCCATGATTTTAAGTTCCATGTTATGCAAAGTTTTCTTCAGACTAAGATGATGCGAATGGCGTTAAATTTTAATGTTTCGTTATCTCTGTCAGCGAGTTGTCACTATCTGTTTGGAGATGTACATGATAACATCTCACTAGAGTAAGTTATCAGGTAAGTCTTAGACACATGTTCAGACGTACACAAGCACATTTCTAAATACATACTGCAGTAACACTCATACACTCACACATATGAAATATGTATATATATGTGTGTGTTTTGCGTATGTATTTGCGTCATTCGACAGAAATACATAGCAACTGTCACTTCAATGTTTCGCCAATAACAGCTTGTCATACAATGAAGAATTAAAAGCAATAGACGTTTAAATAGAACTGTGAAATAGTAAAAGGAAAGAAGAACTTCCGAAAGTGGGTGGGACTAGAGAAGTCTAGACGCCGGAAAAAATTACATACATACACTTAAACAAATATGCTTATATGTGTGTGTGTGTATACATATATATACATATATATATGTGTATATATGTATGTATATATATATATATATGTATATGTTTGTGTATATATATATATATATGTATATATATGTATGTATATATATATATATGTATATATACATATATATATATATATATATA
>NC_068992.1:48666324-48667711 GCF_001194135.2 Octopus bimaculoides
ATATATGCATGTTTATATGTATGTGTTTATGTATTCATGTATTCATATATATGTGTGTGTATATGTATATGCCAGTTAGCGAACGATTTCCAATCAACACAAAAATACTATAAATAAAAATATAAATAAATAAATAAATAAATAAATACACAGACGAAATGCAAAAGATAAGTTATGTATCGGTTACGGTTAAAAGGTATAAAGCGTGTATAGATCCGGTCGAGTAAGCGGAGAAGACAAACAGCAAATAGACATAATAAGGTTTATTTAGCTAACAGCAGGAAGGAGGTATATCTAGTGGAATTTTTCCATTTAACAGAAATCATTTCCGTTAAGTAATTCCGTTATTTTGACTTCACACTTACTCAAATTTAGCATAAACTGCGTTATCTATATTTTTCTATAATGCTCTAGTCTCTCCTATCTTCAGTAAATCACCATTTCTTTTATTATTTTCACCCATATTTAAACCTATATTGTTTTCTCTTCCTCACTGTTTGACGAAACGTTATCGCTGAAACTTCAAAGACATTGTTGCAACGTGTTTTTTCTGTTTAGACTTTACTATGGTGTAGTGTAACGGTTTTGATGATTGTGTCGCTTGTAAATTTTTATATGTCCCCCAATACCAAATCACATAAGCACACACAAACATATAAATGCGTTTGCACGGATGCACATATGTAAAAAAATATATATTTCAGTATAACGTCTATGGGATTTGAAAGAAAACAGAAACTTCTTGATCAAACATGTCAAATCAAAATAAGGATCGATAGTATTGGTGAAATATGAAATATATTATAAACCAAACCAAATGAAATATAAAAATGTATAAAGTAAAATACCAGGCTACCAGTTACGTAACTATGAAGTCGTCCTCAGGTGAATGTAGAGTTCTATGCAAAATATCTAGAAGAAACTTCTGTCTAGGGAAGCCAATATGGCTAGTAATCATTCTTCAAGTAATCATTTCAGTTTTTGTACGTAATATATTGAAAATTTGTAATCCGTAGAAGGAATCCTATACTGTTTACTCACACACGCACATATATACACACATACACACAAACAAATACACACAAATATAAATATATATATATACATATATATATATATATATGTGAGTAAAAATAAATACAAAAAAAGGGTTTTGTATGATCGTGTATAGAGGAATATATTATTTTATTTAAAAGAGTTCCAATTCTGTCTGTTTTTTAATGTTTTTTATTTATATTCTTGTAAAATTTATGTGGGATATATAATATGGAATATATAATATATAATATAAAAAAAGATGGATGGTACAATGAAATGAAGTATTGAATGTCTTATTGAATATATGGAATATGTCTTATTGAATATATGAAATATTGAGTGTTCAATA
>NC_068992.1:48669428-48670079 GCF_001194135.2 Octopus bimaculoides
TATATATATATATATATATATATATGTATGTATGTATGTATATATATGTGTGTGTATTTTGTGTGTATGCATTTATGTGTATACATACATACATACATACACACATACATACATACATACATACTCAGTTCATTACGAGGAAATATCAAAACCGCAAGTTTTGTAATCAGCATTTTCGCTAGTTTTGATTTTTTTCTCTCCGCCATTTTTTCCCCTATTTTTCTTCCTGTTTTTTAGTATTTATTCATTTATATTTTTGTTGCTGTTATTTTTTTGGTATTTTATTTCCCGCGAAAATGTCAACTTGTTACGAACGAATAGAAAAATATCAAAAGAATTAGACCTAATGCTTGATTTACGTAAATTATCAGATTTGTCACATATTAATAATAATCTGCATTAATCATTAATGTGTGTATGTCTTTGTTTTTTTTTTGGGGGGGGGGTTATTGCTTTTGTGTGTTTGCGTGTGATGTTGTGTATATGCTATGTGAGTGTGTTTATGATGGAAATTGTGTCTAGGTTTGTGTTGATAATTTTCATTGAAGTTGTGAAAAAAAAAAAACTTGCTTTGATACGTTTGTTTATTTGTGCATGTGTATGTTTATATTTGTGCGCGTGTGTCTGTGTGTGTGTCTACATAGAATCTGA
>NC_068992.1:48672039-48674614 GCF_001194135.2 Octopus bimaculoides
ATATATATACATATAATATATATACATATATGTTTGTATATATATATTATATATATATGTAATATATATATGTATATGTATACATACATATATATATATATACATAAATACATACATATATATATTTACAGGTGTGTATGTATATATTTATATATATACATAGAGAGAGAGAGACAGTCAGACAGACAGTCAGACAGACAGATAGACAGACAGATGAGATCTGGAAAAGTGTATAAGGCGCCGGACAGAGTTCATAGCAGCATTTCTTCCGGCATCCTTTTCTGAGTTCAAATCCCACCGATGTCGAGTTTCCCTTTCATCCTTTCGGGGTCAATAAAACAAGTGTCAGTTGAGGACCGAGGTCGATACAATCCGCCATCCTCCCACCCAACAAAAAGAAAGAAAAAAACATTCAAGCATCATGCCTACACAAAATAGGATGACATATTTCTTTATTTACAAACACACACAGACGCATGCGCACACGTACACACACACACACACACACACGCACACACACAGACGCACACACATACGCTCGCACGCACACACACACACACACACACATATATCAGTCACTATATTTCCCCTTTGCTAGCTTCCCCTTTCTTTGCTATCACTTTCTCACTCTCTCCCCTATCTCTCTCTCTCTCTCTCTTTCTAACTGTCTATTTCTCTCTCTCTCTCTCTTTCTCTTTATCTCTCTCTTTCTCTCTCTCTCTCTCTCCCTCTCTCTCTCTCTCTCTCTCTAACTGTCTATTTCTCTCTCTCTTTATCAATCTATCTATCAATCTATTTATCTCCATCTCAATCTCTCCCGGTATCTCTTTTTCCAATTCTCGCTTTTCTCAAATAACCTTTCACTCACCCTCTCTGTCACTCTTTCTCTCACACTCTCTCATATTCTCTTTCTTTAAATCTCTCTCTCTCTCTCTCTCTCTCTCTATCTCTCTCTCTCACACACACTCCCTTGCTCTTCTCTCTCCTCCACCTCATTACTATGATAATGTCATTAAAAATAAACAAAGAGCGCAAAATACGGACAAGAATTTTACAAAAATAAAAAGCATCGAAAAGAACAAACATCAAAGCCGAACTTCAAACGCAATAAAAACCGAAGCAAATCAAAACATATATTTCATAAAATAATAAAGACACTACAACAACAACAACAACAACAACAGAAGAAGCAGCAGCAGCAGTAGCAGCAGCAGCAGTAGCAGCAGCTGCCACATCAAAATCGGAAAGAACGTCCACGTCGTCAGCAGGCGATGCTCTAAATGTATTAACTAAATCACCCTCGTGTAACACTCTATCATCTTAAAAATATGAGACAATTCATGAAGTAGTCCTCGGTAGACAATGTCTGTAAATACGTATTGCCACAAGGAGAATCCGTTTGAACTTAAGCTTGCTCGATCAAGGCTGATCCTGGATTAAATAAACCTCATCAACAACAACAAAAACAACAAAAACTACTACTACTGCTACTACTACTACTACTACTACTACTATTACTACTACTACTACTACTACTACTACTACTACTGCTACTACTACTACTACTACTGCTACAAAAGCAATAACATCAATAAGAAGCAAATGAGAAAGGCACTGCTTGACAACTGTATTTGTTAAACATAAGAGCTGAATCTCACTTCGTATGACTTCATATGATACACCGCCATATTAAAAGGAAACGAAAGACGGGTTTTAAGGCAGAGGTCGGTCTTTGGTCACAGGTTTGCTTGAGTAGAATTGACCTGGGGTTAAACAACCGCTTCAGCTACTGCTGTTTTTAATATTGCTTATTGCTTTCATGTTTTGACACAACGCTAGCAATTTCGAGTTGGGGTGGGGAGTGTGCGGATTGTGGATAAGCCGATTACATCGCCCCCAGTGTTCATTCTGTACTTCTTTTATCGATCGCAAAAGGATGAAAAGTATAGTTGACCTCAGCATCATTTGAACTCAGAACATCAAGACAGTTGGGATACCACTATGTATTTTGTCCAGCGCACTAACGATTCTGCCCGCTCGCCACCTTACGCAGCAATCTATAATATTAGTTCCAAATTTTGATTACATCGATCTCAGCATTCAACTGGTTCTTCTTTTATCGACCCCACTAAAGGATGAAAGACAAAGTCGACTTAGGCTGAATTTGAACTCAGAACATAAGAACGGATGAAATGCCTTCTGCAATCTATAATATAAACAGCAACATTAGAGAAGTAGCAGCAAATAATGGTCTTTAATTTAAGTACAAGGCCAAAATTTTTGACTGCCGTATTATTCTAAGCACTTCAGGGGTTGAAAGTCAAAGCTGACCTCAGGACCGGAAGAAATAACGCAAGACATTTCCTCCGGCGTTCTAATAATTCTGATAATCTATCCCGTAATATGGTAGTGGCATGCTCTAATTTTAGGTTGAAGATCAGCAATTTTGAAGAAAAGAAATTTCCGATTCCATTTTACCTCAGCATTTGACTGGTATCTTATTTTATCGACCTCAGTGGGATGAAAGAAAGAGTGGACCTTGATGAGATTTGAGGTCAGAAGCGAAGGAGGGGGA
>NC_068992.1:48674749-48676142 GCF_001194135.2 Octopus bimaculoides
AGAGGGGAAGAAAAAGAAGAGTAGGAGGAGGAGGAGGTATAGTCGATTCTAACGACCATAGTGCTTGACTGGTGCTTTATTTTATCGACTCCGGATATGATGGAAGGCAGTGTTGGATTCGTCGGGGTTTGAAACCAAAGAGTAAAAATACGGAAGAAAAGCCGCTAAGCATTTTGTCCGATGCGCTAAAGATTCTGCTGATCAATCACCAGATACTGCTGCTGCTGCTGCTGCTACTGCTGTTGTTGTTGTTGCTGTCGTCATAAATGGTAAGAAAAAGAAGACGTAGTAGTAGCAGTAGTAGTAGGAGGAGGAGGAGGAGGAGGACGACGACGACGACGACGACGAGGAGAACGCCATACCCTCAGAGGAAAAAGTACAACCGTTTTGGAAATCGATCTGGTCGAATCACAAAGAACACAATTCGATGCAGTCTAGATTCATGAGCAAGTCAGAGATACGGAGCATATTGGTATCGGAATTTGACATAAGGCAGGGAGTAAGTCGTTTACATCGACCCCCACCAATGCTCAAATGATACTTATTTTGTCCGACCCGAGAGGATGAAAGGCAAAGTTGATCTGGACGGAATTCGAACTGTGAACGTAAAATCTGAAGAAATGCTACTAACTATTCAGTCCGGGATGCCTGCTTGCGGCTTTAGAGGAACTGACCATATTAAGAAAGCAAATATATACTCCCTAGCTTCTGTGATAATGCTCTCCCTGATTCCCATGAGAGATGGACTTACCTGTACAACAACGTCATGCATGATTTCGGTAAAAGATCACTCGCTGACAGGTAATGGACTAACTTACTCTCCGAAAGTGATGTAAACTAATAACTTCACAAATTGTCGGCCAGTAACATTCCCTACGACCATGTGTAAAATACTAACATCCATCATCACTGAATACATACATGCCTTCCTAAAAAGTTGTAAATGTGGCTTATATTGGTTTAAAAAACAGCTTGTAATCAATATACTGGTTTCTGGAGAACTGCCACAATCGACCCAAATATTCTTGATTACAAAAACAAGAATTTGATAGCATTCCCCAAAGGTGGATTGAGAAATGCTTTGAAATCTATAAAATCTCTCCGGTTTATTGGTAATTTTCTGTCAAAACAGTCTGAAGCTCTAGAAGACAATTCAAACACTGAATGCAGAAGTCGGCTCTATGAACACGGATGATGTTATAAGCTATGATATTTTGGAAAGTGACTCACTATCGCCAATTCCCATTCATACAGTTCTCTTTCTCTTAAGCAAGCTGTTAAATAACACAAGATATCAATACAGTCAATAGACTATATCAGTCAACAACTGGATCTGCTTTTACTACAGTAATACACTCACACACACACACACACACACACACACATATATATA
>NC_068992.1:48676267-48677603 GCF_001194135.2 Octopus bimaculoides
TATATATATATATATATATATATATATATATATATATATGATAAATAATATATAATATATACATATAATATATATATATATATATATATATATGTATGTATGTATATATAAAGACATTGGCGACGGATTAGATATAAGTGGTACCTTGGACAAGCATCTTTTTTAACATCTCTTTTAACATAGCCAGATTTATGAACGAAATAATAAATGGATAGGAATTGTGAGGAAATCTATGAGATGGAATGAACCTAAGTATTTAATCCATTTTACCGGTATTATCTGCTCCTTGTGTACCTCTGTTAAAGTTCACTCTGTTGGTTGCGAACAGTCTAAGCAGGTCTTTTGTTTACACTACTTAACTCTGTAGCAAGGGCTGAGTCTTGGTATTTGTCTTCACCAATACTACCACCCCTCTCTCTATCTTTCTCTCTGTCTCTCTCTCACTCTCTGTCTCTCTCTCTCTCTCTCTCTCGAAGACGTTGAGTACCTGGTCGTGGGAGCTGCCCTCTTCCCCAATGACTACACCATATAAAAACAATAACATATGACATTAACATTAATCGATATTAATATCAACAAAACAAGACCATTAGTAGCAACAGTAACAGCAACAACAACAGAGCCTGCAGCGACATCTGCAGCATTAACAAAAAAACCAACAATCGCAACAAAAGCAACAACAACAGCAGCTTCTGAGTACAGCATTTATAGCAACAACAATCGCAACAACAATCGCAACAGCGCCTGTAGTAACATCTGTAACAACAACAACAACAACAACAACAACAACAACAGATACAACAACAACAAAAGCGACAACAGCATCTGAAACAGCATCTGCTGCAACTACAGCAACAACAGCAATAACATGTGCATCAGCAACAGCAGCAGCGTCTCTAGCAACAACAACAAGAATAATAGTAAATGGTTCAGTTGAGTATAGAGGTGGGATGCTCACCACTACATTACTACTACCACGACTACTATTACTACTACAACGACTACCATCACTGCGACATTCCTTAATGCTACTACTGCTGCTATTGCTTGCATTGTACCATTACTGCTACAACTACTACTACTATTACTACTACCATCTCTAGTATCACGATTATCATTGACACCACTGTCGCAACCACATATACCACCGTGATAATCATCACTCCTGCTACTACCACAACTACTGCTAACTACAACAACAGCGATAATAATAATAATAATAATAATTATTATTATTATTATTATTATTATTATTATTATTATTATTATTATTATTATTATAATGATGATGACAATGATAATAACATTAAAATTTTTTTTTTTTTTAAATACATAT
>NC_068992.1:48677613-48681034 GCF_001194135.2 Octopus bimaculoides
ATGATGATGACAATGATAATAACATTAAATTTTTTTTTTTTTAAATACATATTTTACCTGTGAATATGCGTGTGTAAACTGGGAATGCATACAACGAGTTTCTCTGCCCTAGGTGTACGGAAAACACTCGGCGAGAAAGGGAAGAAAATTTGAAGAAAGAAGAAAAAAAAACAACATAATAATAATAATAATAATAATAATAATAATAATAATAATAATAATAATAATAATAATAATAATAATAATAACAAGTCGATTACATTGACCGCAGTACATTACTGGGATTTATGTCATCGACCACGATTAAGACGAAAGGGGAAGTCGACTTCGATGGAATCTGAACTCAGAACGCAAAAAAAAAAATGGACGCAATGCACTTTTGAAATAATATTACCAACGTTACTTTCATTTCGCTACTATTGCCAACAAAAATTCCATTATCACAATCACCCCCACTTTTCTAGCATTACCACTCTTCCACTACAAGCACCACTAACACCGCCACAACCATTAATGTTATCACCACCATATCGACTCTCATTCTCCTGCACCACTATCACCATCGTTAATAACGTATCTTCCTCAATGATGTAAAACCTTTATAGCATGCGCCAGCTGATATCGACAACAACAACAACAACAACAAACTCCTCTATTAACATACCCCTTTAACACAATTACCACCAACACCGTTCCCATCATTAGCACTGCCATATTTCACCTTTCCTTGGCCATGCAGATCTGTAATCAAAGGTTGCGATGCAAAGAAAATATTCAGACCTTTTGTTGTTTCGGCCATTTTTTTTTAGTCAAATTATTCGACTTTTGAAAGACGTAACTGCTCGAGGAACAATGACAACCGGAAGTGACGACTTCAGGGGAAGTCAGTTGGAATTACTAACATTTATTCTCGAAAAATGTGAAATGTTTTTGTCTTTTTATCATTTTTTTTTTTTCATGGTTTCTATAAAATTCCACTTTATTTCTATTGTAGTAAAACACACACGGAGCGAGGATTATCGATAAAATTGCTAGTTATTGTGTATGTTTAGCCCGAGGTCAATTTGACAAAACTGACAAGTTTTACACGTAGCTTTTATTACTAAGCACAATGTAAGCAGTACCATATGATCCAATGTGAGCTTGTTTCTTTGACGGTTTTTGTTGTTTATTATAAGACATTCAGATGTAATTTGAGAAAGATTTCGGTGCTTTATCTAGCAAGTCTATCGACATTAGGATGTAATTTGAGAAAGATTTCGCTGCTTTATCTAGCAGGTCTATCGACTGTTTAGGGATTTAGTTTTCAACCTTTGTCGATTCGTGCACGGCACATTCAATAATTGTTGGTTTGTGTAACACAAGAACAAAAACTTAGAAGAAACCTTGTGAAAAGTCACGTCGATATGAACGTGGAATCATTGTTATATAAACTTTGTGCTTGAAAAGGTGAAAGCATTAGCTACATAGTGAGCGAAATCAGTAAACTTGCACAAAGAGAATACGAAACGATGCACAACTGCATTGCATGCTTTGTTCATTGGAAACTATGTAAAAAAAAATACAATTTAGGCACAGCAGATGTGTGAGGTAAATATCAAACTAATGAAAAGAAGAACATGACAATGTTAAGATGCTATGGAAGTTCAGCATTCAATTGTAATGAAATGATTGAAGCAACAAGGTTACGCATTGTCACCATGAACGAAAAAGTAAAAAATGTACTGCAAATGCTTAATATAACATTTCTGTGTGATTACGGAGGTTATGAGTGAGCAGAAGAAATGATTGAGAAACGTCGAGTGTGTGGGGCACGGAATATTTGAAATTGTGCCACTTGCATAATAAGACTGAAAATGAAATAATGGTTGAATTATTGAAGTTTGGGATTCAAAGTCGAACAGGACCACCGCTGTTACAAAACAAATTATTAGAAACTCAATGAATCCTAATTAAAATGCTGAATTACTGTGCTAAAGAAGCAATCTCAAAGAACCCTTGCTCACCGACTTAGACTCTCTCCTTGAAGATTGTATAAAGAACATGAGATTTATCTATGATTTGCATATTATGAATTGAGCCCTCACTCCATAAATAAATCTGCTGAATCAAATCAGATATTACATACGCTATAGAGAAACGATAAACAGTCGCCTCTCTTTGGATTATTTAAACTGGTTAGCAATGCAAACAACGTGCTGGAGTGCCAACATAAAACTGTACGTGAATTCTGTTAGGATATGAAAATGATTATGATTGAGACAAATATTTAAAGTTTCTCTAATAAAAGGCAAATAATAATAAAAAATAACTTATATAATATTATGTGAGATTTCGATAGTGAAATCAGAGAATTGGAACCGAACCAATGATACAAAAGTTAGGAGCAGATGAATCTGATAAGATACGACACACAGAAATGTCGGAGAAAATTAAAAACGTGTATAACAGAAAAGTCAGACTAATATGAAAACCTGGACTGAATGCCAGAAATATAAGATTATAGATATAAATAGTCTAACCATCCTAGTTATAAACTACAACTTTAATATGATCAATTGGAAGTTAAGTGAACTGAAGAAAATTGATAGGAACAGAAGAAAACTACTCACTAGATTCCAAACCTATCACATTAAAACCAATGAAAATAGATAAAAATATATCTGAATATACGAGTATATACAATGAGGGAGGTATTGTCTAATACAAATAGGGAAATATTACAAAGTAACCTCACCAGATCTCGAAAAAATACCTAGAAGCTTGAAAATGTAAACTAATTAGTTTGCTGAAGAGACATGAAACAAACGAACAAAAATCTCTCATTACGCAAAGCAACAATAAAGCAGAAATTAGACACTAATTACTATCAGGTAAAATGTTTAGAGGAGAACAAAAACAGACGAAAATAACAAATAAGAGGTGGAATAATCAAAGTGCAGCTGGAGAAATTAGTAAATTGAAAATAGAATGAGAAGAACTTTCCGCTGTCACTAATCTGTGCGTCAGAGTAAAGAGGATTTGAATGATCCAACATAGGAGGTAACAATGGTTGAAAAGATTTGGGCTGGAGGTAGAAATGCAAAATCTAATTTTCGCTGCAGAAGATCAATGTCTAAGAAGAAAACGCTTCCAAAATAAATCTGTAAAATGATAGGACCAGATCAAATGGAATGCTTATATAATGAAAAAATTGACCAATCACAGTTTATCTGACTACTCAGTCCTTTCGAAACGAAGCGCTTTTCCTCGATATTTACACACACATACACACAGAAGCAAATATGAGAGGTGTGTATGTATGCGTGAGCATGTAAGTGTGTGTGTGTGTGAGTGTGTGTGTGTGTGTGTGTGTGTGGTGTGGTGTGTGTGTGGTGTGGTGTGTGTGTGGTGTGGTGTGTGTGTGTGGTGTAATGTGTGT
>NC_068992.1:48686488-48689160 GCF_001194135.2 Octopus bimaculoides
AGCTTACGTGCAGCATAAACATGTTATCACCCTAAACAAATCAGTTGTGATGGTTGTTCAGCAAGAATGTCTAGAACCGTCTTTCTCGGATTCGAGAGACAGCCACACAGAGGAAATTAAGAGGGAAATCCAGCAAGGCAAATGGCATGACATAATAGAAGAAAGAGAATTACAGGATGATGTTGAAGTCGTTACGCTAACTGAGGTGGAAGATAACGATGTTGAAAGTAATGTCAGCATTAACATAGCCTCGAAAGGACAGAGAGAATTAGTTGAGGAATCCAACAATATACTACAATAAAATAAAGGAAATTGTGGAAAAGTAGTCTTCACTACAATCACAAAATCTACGCAGTTTAGACTGGAAAAGAACTAAAGTAATAACGGAGAAAGCAGACGGTGTAATATTGCAAATAAGCACAAATAAACGTAACGCAGACCAACAAGCTGATTAAAGTAGAGGCAACTGTGATGTGGAAATGTTAGGGACAAAGAAAAGCAGAAAAGGTAAAAGGGGACAGCGATCCATTTTGGAAGCAAAGAATAGATGGAAAATAGACCAACTGCGAAAAAATATAGGATTTGCAGAGAAATAGTAAAAACGGAAACTAAAATAAAAATAGTCAGAAAAACTGCTTGCAACGTCTGTAGAATATCAAACGAAAAGGCTTCAAGAGAATTATCGAGGAAATAAAATAAAACGCAAAAACAAAATCCGCCACAGCAAAACGTTACACACAACAAAATAGTATTTAAAAAGACAGGTTGTTCAAATGCAATGAATCCAAATATTTCAAAGAACTGAACGACATGCAGGTGACACAAATCATCGGTGAGAAAGAGAAAACGGGAAAACTATGGGCGGATATTTGAGAAAGAAAACGTGCTCAAGCTCGCATTGAGGAAGCAGAATGGATAAAAGAAGTTGCAGCAAAAAACGCAAACTGAAAAGCAACGAAATATTTAATTCAAAAAGCAATGTTAAAAAATAAAAAAAAATACAGATAAAAAAAGCTTGTCAATTGGAAATCTAAGAATATTGTATGAAAATGTTTGAGGATGAAGGAATGGAAAGCCAGAGCGTTTCTAAATATATCACTTCCAGTGTTACATATGTGTTGGGGACAGATATTGATAAGGGTAATGAGGTCGGCAACTACAGGGAGACACACGTCTCTCTCTCTCTCTTTCTTTCTCTCTCCCTCCCTCTCTCTCTCTCTCTCTCTATCTCTCTCTCTCTCTCTTTCTTTCTCTCTCCCTCCCTCTCTCTCTCTCTCTCTCTCTCTCTCTCTCTCTCTCTCTCTCTCTCTCTCTAATGTGAAAACTTTTGGCTGGAATTATTACAGAAGAGATATACAACCATCTTGAAAGACGGAACATCGACTCCAGTGCATTACTGTTACTTTTCTCATCGACCCTGAAAGGATGAAAAGCAAAGCCGACTTCGACGGAATTTGAACTCAGTCTGTAAAGACGGACAAAATGCCGCCAAGCATCTTGCTCGCCATGCTAATGATTCTGCCGGCTCACTACCTTAGTAATAATAATAATAGTGATGATGATGATGATGATGATGATGATGATGATGATGACGACGATTTCTTTACTTGCCACAGAACATGCATACATATATATATTACCAAAAGATTAATAACTACATGTTCATTTTATATTATCTGTCTATTTGTCTGTCTGCCTGTCTATCAATCTATCGCTATATGCTTGTCCGTCTATCTTTCTGTGTCTCTATATACAGCTATGTTTCTCCCTTTCTCTCTCTATCTTTCTTTCTCTTTTTCTCTATCTCTATCTCTCTGTCTCTATTTATCTATCTATGTGTCTGTCGATCGATTTGTCTATCTATCCGGCTTTTTCCTCTTGTTGGACTAGTGTCTGACAGAGACCATAAGTATCGACTTCTCTACGCCCTCTGGTGGCAGAATTACTCGGTTAAATTCAGCATGAGATTTACAACGAATCCTGTTGTATATAAACGGAAGAATCTAGCGGATTACACAAATGCAACTTCATTAACAAACTGTTGCGTCAACTGAATAGCAAGCAGCTCTTAAAGTCACCAGTGAATCAAGCTATATAACTATTTTATTTCATTACTTCTTGTTTCCTAGAAAATATTTTAGTTCGTATATACAGGGAATAACATACAACAGCTGATTTCTACTCTTTGCGGAATAGAAGTAAAAGTAATGCCTCATTACTCTCCCGCTATGTTTGTAAGTTGAAGAAAAAATGTTTTGATAATATATTTCAATAAAATGATCTGCAGACCGACCCGTTGTCTCCTATGCATTAATGTTATAAAGTCTTCAGTATGATTTAGAAACAACGGTAGCAAGAGCTTCTTTGCCTTTTTTTTCTTTTACTTGTTTCAGTCATAAGACTACGACTATGCTGGGGGCGCAACCTCAGAGATTTTTGTGTTTGCTTACTCGAATGAATGGAGAGCCATGCTTATTTTTAAAACCTCGTTCGTATTCTATCGGACTCCTTTGCTAAACCGCTAAGTTAAGGTGATGTACACTGCAGCAGCGGTTCTCAAGCGGTGGTTGTGGACAAACACAAAGAGACACGCACACTCATATATATATATGTGTGTGTGTGTGTGTGTGTGTGTGAGAGAGAGAGACAGACAGACAGACAGAGAGAAAGAG
>NC_068992.1:48689184-48692253 GCF_001194135.2 Octopus bimaculoides
AGAGAGAGAGAGAGAGAGAGAGAGAGAGAGAGAGAGAGAGAGAGAGAGAGAGAGGCTTTTCAGTTTCCATCTACCAAATCCACCAACAAGGCCTTGGTCAGCCCGAAGATACAGTAGAAGATACTTGCCCAAGGTGCCATGGCGCAGTAGGTTTAAACACGGAACCATGTGGTTGGGAAGCAAGCTTCTTACCACACAGCCACGTCTGCGAATATGCAGATATGAGAATAAATATGACGTGATGCGCATTTATTCCGTGATTGAGCTAATGAAGGAGTTTCTGCATAATCATTAAGCTCGTTACTAATAATGACAAAATTATTCTCGAGGTATACCTCATGCCTTAAAAAGAAGAATACATTGGTTAATGTACTACAAGATAGATTGTGGCTAAATAAATTGATAGCATGGACACTGAAACAGAAACTTTGATCAGAGCAACGTTAGGCTAATGTCAAGCTGATGATGCTTGACAAGAACAATGATAGCAACAAACCGTAGATCATCAACTTGGTCGCTTGAATTGCAAGAAATACTAATAATATTTAAATAACACCTGGAAAAAAGGAAGTAGATATTCTATAATTATCATCATCATTTGGTGGTTCCAGTTGAGAGAGACATTCCAATTTTTCAATATATTTCATAATCCTGCGAATCCGAGAATCTGAGGCTTTTCGTAAGATAACCATTATCAATGTGTTCAAAATCAAAGAAACAAAAAAAAACTGAGAAGCAATGGAAAGAGACAAAATTTACTATATTAAAACCATCAGATTCTCTTTTGTTTCTCCTTTCAGTGTATGAAGCCTCCTTCAGCAATTTTTTGTTTGTTGATTATTTGCTTTATACTTATACGTTTTTCAGGAGAGCGATTCGCTTGTCTTAGTCTGCTTGCTATGTTTTGCATCTTTGTTGCCCCTTGTGCCACATTTCACTCATGTTATCTGTGTGGTTTTTACCTGTTTATAACTTTGCGTATACTCAGAATCGCTCGCTGCTTCTTCGCAGATTGACTATATACACACAGAGACACATACATAGACACACACACACACACACATACACACACGTATATATATATATATATATATATATATATATATATATAATCAGTTCAAGATGCAGACACCTTAATTTCACCAGCTACATCAGATACCAAATCCAATATGTTTTGGGTGGTGACTTTAAAGCGAAGAAGTACTGCTCACCGTCAACCTCACATTCTCATCCGTGGTCATCTTCAGTCTAGTGGCAAGAACAGTTAAGATGACTGGACTTACAGATGGATGCAGCGGATGACCAAAACGCCTTGCCTCATATTACTCTCTGCACGCCAGAGTGCGTTACTGAAGCTGCTTTCACTTCCGTTGAACTATGAATGTTTCTTCTGCAGAGTCCGCAGGATCCAGTTTTCAAAGGCGAGCGTGGCAAGCATATCATAATATTAATTAGCATATTAAGGCTAATTAACCCATAACTAGGACCCTACACCATGCCAGAGTAAACTTGGGAACAGTAGTGGCCAAGAAGTGGTTTCACACACCTGATATTCCTGGAATTCCCGAATCAGAGCTCCAAAACCGGAAGCAGTTTAAAGGCTTACCCCGCACATATTGTAGTCTTGATACACAATAAGACGTGACTGCTATGCCTGAGAAATATTTGATAATTCTTGCTCGATCAAAGCTGCTCTGTGGAGTAAACACCATCAGCAACAATGATCACACCCTAAGCTATGATTAATGCGTAAATTAACCGATTAAACACCACATATGCGATCAGGAAGATAGTGTGGAAGAGAGCATCGTTCACACAACATAAACCGAATTATAAATTATAGCATAGAGAAGATGAATTCTACTTCAAATATTGTTATACACAGCACGACAGTTAATGACACATCAAACACCCACCAACCAATTAAAATACTGTATTATTTATTACTGCTATACCCTAATATAGTTTTCAGACTATTTTCTTTTCTATCTAGAAAGGTTATTTTTTTAATATATATATGGTTTCTCTCCTCACGACCTTATGATAAAATAACTTTTCAAAGAATAGATGTTAATCGCTGAATCCTAATATGTGTATATATGTACCAATGTCTCTGTGTGTTTTGTGAGCGCGTGAGTGCATATCTGTATGTGTATATACATAAATGTGTGCACCTGTATACAGATGCAAGCACAAAAAAGCCAATCGTACGTTCACACACGACACTGTGTGTGCGTATAAATAATATATATATATATATATATATATACATATATATATATATACATATATATTATATATATACATGTATATACATATATATCTACACATATATATTATATATAGACATTAATATATGTGAATATATATGTATATATATATATTTATACATACATATATACATACATATATATAAATATATACATATATATATATATATATATATATATAGGTATATATGAATATACGCGCAGTGTAATACATGTATATGCATACACATAAACACACATAAACATTAGAGGATGTATGTAAATATGAATACGTGCTTATGTACGATTGTATATGTGCTTCCAATCATGTGTATGTAGTTTGATATATAATAGATCTTCGGATTATGTGTGAATGTGTGTGCACCCATGTGTGTGTGTGAGAGAGAGAAAGGGAAAGAAAGAGAGTGTGTGTGTGAATGTGTGTATTATGTAGAGGTAATATACAAACATACATATACAGCTAGTCTATGAATGCAAGATGTCTGTTTAGAGGAAGATATATGATATAATTTACGGCGAATTGTACGTGTAAAAAGGCAATATATAAACTAACAATATGGACGTGTGATAAGTGTCAAAAAAGGAAAGTGTATCATATAAATTATTTGTATATGATAGGCCGAAAAGGGCCAATATATATATATTATGAATTATAGTTTATATGGAACGTGTAAAGGGAAAACTAATACTGATGTGTATAAATATATATACATACATATGTGTGTGTATGTGTGTGTTCGTATATATGTATTACATATATATATATATATATATATATATATATATATATATATATATA
>NC_068992.1:48692956-48693610 GCF_001194135.2 Octopus bimaculoides
TATATATATATGATGTTCATTTTCCACCCAATAAAAAACATCCTGAATTGTATTTCTGTTTTACAGAGGGAACGTACCGGATGATTTACAGGCATAGTCAAAAGAGATGTGGATATATGACACTCATTCAGTTCACATATACGTGGTTGAGTTTATCGAATCTTATAAACTATACTCACTAACACGGCGAGTTGTTTTTTGCCCACAAACTTTCTCGAGTGAGTACATAGGACTCTGTAATGATATAGTGAAGGAGGAAATACGATGCAGTAACAGCGTTGCATTTCCTGAACGTTTCAGTTGTTCCATTAACTGATTCAACCGTGAATGGAGTGTAGGACATTGTTTTTCCGGCAATTTTATCAGTTGTAAAATATGTATTTCTCTGCCTATCTCTCCTTCATATCTATGTTATGTGTGTGAGAATAGGGGCAGCTGATGAAGGAAATATTCTCTATGTGGCCTGTATGTTTTCTGTTCTCTGTTCATGTTCTGTTTTTCATTTTGTCCACGTTTTTTTTGTGACGTCCTCTACCCAGATATGCATCTATATATACATGTAGATGTAGGCATGTACATACATGTACGTATATATGCATATACTCACATATTATTTGTATTATTATTATTATTATTATTACTATTATATATATA
>NC_068992.1:48694271-48695138 GCF_001194135.2 Octopus bimaculoides
AACATGAAATATAGCGTGATACCAAAACGTAAGCGGGCAAGACATTTAAAATCACCGAAAAGGAACATTATTAAACAGTTACCGGTTTCAAATTTAACAATCTCACCGACTGTCTATTTCTCTTCAGCCTGATTTGTAGTGGAACCATAATCATCAGAACCCCATACAAAGTTGCCCACCGCCATAGTTGCGCGTGTATATGGTTCTGCTAATTACAGCTTAATGGTAAAATTCAAAAGTCTTCGTTTTGGCGCGCTAATTCCAGGAATATGTCTGCAGAGAATATTTACTGCGTCGCATATATCTAGTATGAGAACTCGGTAAGGGTTAATATATTATTTAAAAAATGGCAAAAAATCATATATTAATTAATAGTCGAGAGAAAGGAGATAAACTGCGCTGTATAAAGTATTTAGAATATAAATTGTAATACTCAAATACAATTAGGATATTCATGAGCACCTCCTCGCACGAATTTCAGAACTTTAAAAATATGTATCATTAATAGTTATTTATAACGGTAACCGATAAAGAAGCCTTTATTGTTGAAAATTAGTTTTCCGTTAAAACATAATGCTGTTAGTTAGAGATCTATCCCTGACTAAGGTCACACGTTTTCAGAATCATGCACTTCTGTCAAATACTGATATTTTAATGTTTGTATGTATGCATTTCGTTATGATCATGGATCTGTTTTAGAGTGCAAAATAGATCTTCGCAAGAGATATGTTTCCTTAGCAGTGCAGCAGGTGTAGAACATATTTCGTCTGTTTCCCTTGGGTTTTTTAAAAAACCGTTTCACATAAGATTTTCTTTACATCACGAGAGAGCTTACAAGCATTAACATATACATACATACATACATAC
>NC_068992.1:48695238-48695380 GCF_001194135.2 Octopus bimaculoides
CCTCCGTCTTCTGTTTCTGACGAAGAGCTTTGCTCGAAACGTAAAACTACCTTTCTTTCCTTCCGTGAGCGTCTGCTAATATTTTGCATGCACCACGTCCTTGCGTTGTTGTTTTTTCTTGTTATGTTTTTTCTTCGCTTTT
>NC_068992.1:48695930-48696817 GCF_001194135.2 Octopus bimaculoides
TATATATATATATATATATATATATATATATATAGAGAGAGAGAGAGAGAGAGAGAGGTGATACATATTATCCACACACAATATATATATATATTTACTTACGCACACGCATATAATTGTATATGTATATACGTGTATATAACTGTCAATATGATATGATGATAATTAAGTGAACATACCTGTGTTTTTAAAACGAGGTTAGCAAATGTGATTCGCTCTCCTGGTCTAGCTTGAGATATGGATATTCGTCCTGCGTCACCAGGCAACACTGATAGTCTGTGTCTTTCTTGTTTAGCCTTTTCCATAAGGAACTGCTGGATGGATTTCTTTCTTAATGGTGTCATGGGTGGCTGCATTTCATCCTTTTGGCTTCCTATACTCAACCGTTTCGCAGCAGCACCGGAAGCACTGGAAAATGAGACGCGCGAACCTCTTCGACTGCTTTTTTCACCTTTTGCACTTAAACCTGTGAGTTAGAAAACGATAGTATAGTTTAGATAGATAGATAGATACACAGACAGACGGACGGACAGACAGACAGACAGACTGACACACAGATTGATAGAATTCGAGCTAAATTTGACAATTCATATAAATGGATAAGAAAACGTAACATCCTACTCAAAAAATAAGTGTAGTTAAAAAAGAAATTAAATATAAACTAGGTTATAGATGGAAGATAACAGTTTACTCAAAGCCGCCATCCTCAGCTTGCAACAAAACTTTAAAGCGGCTTCGGAACTTGGTGCATGAATTCTTCACTGGCAAAAGCTTCAAATACATCTATGACTTTGGCTGCTAAGTTGGCCTTAGTGTAGAGCGGTTGGCGTCTTTTTCAACAACGCCCCCACATATCATACACACACACACACACACACACACACACA
>NC_068992.1:48696851-48705970 GCF_001194135.2 Octopus bimaculoides
TATATATATATACGAGTGAGTGGACAAATAAAGAAGGGCACTCAAATTTCCAACGGCTGAGGATTAGCATCACACTTATAAACTGGGATTACCAAGGAATTTGAATCAAATTGCTTTGGTATATATATATATATATATATATATATATATAAAATACAAAATGGGACACTGTTTCACGCCTACGCCTGTGAATGTGCATTATAGTTACACCCTATAGGGTGTATAGGACGACTGCAAAAGACGATTGCGTTTACACACTGTGATGGCTTATCAATAAACGACATTCTCCGACTTATTCCGTTTTGGGGAGTAGGATAGAATTTGATTGATATTCGGTTACTAGTTCTAGTAAATGGATTTCCACTTATGGCTTGAGAAAGAAATATAATTGTAACTCTTATTGAGCAGCCTCAGATTAGTTCTGCACAAACAGTTCTAATTAATATAAAAACATATTGGTATATTCTAGCGAAAGACATACTGTTAATGTGAAATGTATGTATCGCGAATATTCTCAAGTATTTGAAATGGAGGTTAGTGTGTGGTTCTCACAACTATAATCTCGTAGTCTCGATTTTTGGACCAAGTAGCACGTTGTATCCTTGAGTATCCTTTATTTCTTGTTTCTCTAGTTTACTTAACTGAAATAACTACGCGCCAATTGTTGGTGCAACCTTCTCTTCTTGTACCTGTCACAACCTGAATGTTCCGCTTGTTCAAGAGTAAGAGACCCGATAAGAGGTGTGTATGTGTGCTCGCTACGACATAGCCGCGCTCTAAACGATTGGCGAAAGCATAATACATAATATTATAGCGTTCTTGCTCGCGAGTGACGACTCTAGATGTATTGCTTTGACAATATCTACGTTAAAACAACTGATGTTTTGATGTGTTGTTTCTTTGATCAGGTTAGCTGAAGTAAGTTCATATAAAGATTATTAAACAAGGAAGTGAGTAGTTCTTCTGTGAATCATTTCAGAATCCTCTATGAATTGGTAAAAAAAAATATATTCCTACAAATATTTGGGATACTGTCAGTCTCGGAACTAATGAATACACAAAGAAAATTTCTAAGGATTCGGTTGTTTCTTTTCTTCTTCCTTTTCTACTTCAGGTGTGATTATTTAAGTTTCAACACTATATTTTGTCGTATAAACATCTTCCTCCGCTGTGTTGAAGAATTATCTTGGGACAACAATATTGTTGCAATAAAGATATAATCTATAAAACTAAAATACAAACCTCCAAAGAGTAGACCGAACAGTGTTTCGACAAAAATAAAATTTTCTCAGCAACAGACGAGTGTATATTCACGCTTTATTTACACAGGATGGTGTGTATGGGAGAACGTTGGCTCAGCAATTGAAGCGTCTTTTATCGTTTCCTTGTTTCAGTTATTAGACTGCGGCCATGCTGGGGCACTGCCTTGAATTTTCAGTCGAATGAATCTTCCTTCCCTAGGATTTCTGTTTTTTAAGCCTTGTACTTATGCTATCGATCCCTTTTGCCGAACCGCTAAAATACAGGGACACAAACACACCAACACCATGATACACACGCACACACACCTATATATACATATATATATATACATATATATATATATATGTATATATATACACACACGAGTTTTCAATTACCGTTTATCTAATACACTCGCAAGGCTTGGTCGGCTCAAAGTTATAGTAGGAGACATTTGCCCAAGGTGCCATACAGTGGGACTGAACCAGGAACTATGTGGTTAGAAAGCAAACGTATCTTTTCATTCTCTCCATATTCTGGCAGATTCGAACGGGAATATCTGATTGGATTTATTTTTTGTCAGAGAACGCATCTCTCCTTTAGCCGTTAAGTGTTCACAACACACGTGATTCACCTCTGTAAGGGGCACGATGATTTTGAAACACTGCAAGGGCTTTCAAAGTCCTCTTACACCTGTGGAAAACGTCTGTTATGAACTCATAACGTCATGAAGAGTCCTCGATTCAACTAGTTAAACCATGATGCAATAGCTCCACCTAGTGGAAATAACCTAATTTCTCTCAAATTACCGATAGTCTGCCATCGTAAGAACGGAAGACATTTGAAAAATCAAATTCATTAGTAAAAACCCCGGTATGGATACGGACATGGATGGTGGTAGATTTGGGAGACAGCAGAACAAAATACTCGAACGTATTTAGGCTCGTGTGTGAGTGTGAGTTCAAATCCTGTGAGGGCTGCACTTTACTCTACATTCTTCGAGAAGTCGGTGATAAAAATAATAATGTGTCAAGAAATGATGTACTGCAGTTTCGATTCAATCAACGATAACTCTTTCCCTACAAATTGCTGGCCCCCTGCCAATAGAAGATATCATAATTAACATTTTCTTATGCAGTCAGACTTGAAGAATGTCCAAATTATCTGTCTTGCATTGTACTAGCTCTGTACTAGCACAACTTTGCTTTCCTTTCTTTCTCGAAACTTCCATTCATCTTGTGTGAACACACCAACTTAGTGTGAGCTATTTCCTCAGTGAAAAGCACATTATCTCTACCGTTTATACTTTATCTAGTGCTAACATCTTTGTTTCTTACTTCCTCACACAGTTTACTTCAGCTAAAGCTACATATTCACACTTTGTCTAACTATTCTTAAACCTTTCAAGATCATTATTGCTTTGCAATTTTACTTTTATTCTTCCGTCCTTCATTTCTCCTTCTTCTCTTCCTTCTTCTTCAGAAGTCTGTTAATCTCATTAGTTGTCCTAATAAATCAGCTAGCTTCGAGCCTTTGCTTCCAATCTTTTCGATTTTGACGTTCCTTCTCGTCCATCTACTTAACTCGGCCCCGCCATCCGCCACCAGACCTCTACACCAGCCACCTCTCACCTAAACGAATACCACACTCATTATCAGCTTTCCCTTAAAAACTAACACATACGTCTCTCATCATCTCATACCCCTATCAATAGCTCACTTTCTCTCATCGTCTCCTATTATCTACTTCCTTCTTTCCCTCCCTCTCTCCTTTCCTATGTTTTCCCTTTCGTCATCATGTTGTTCTTACCTTCATGCTTAGCTTTCTCCCAATGTAATTATTATATAAACTGTATCTGTGATTACTTATTTGTAATCTTTCTCTCACTTTTCTTTGTCTCTCTTTGTTTCTCCCTCCTTTCCTTTATTCACCCTCTTTCAATATATATGTGTGAGTGTGTGTGTGTGAGTGTGTGTGTGTATGCATGTGTATATATTCTACACATTATACAGCTATATATGTGTGTGTGTGTGTATAGCTGTAGAAGGAGGCATTTATGTATATACCTACACACACTCACACAGATATGTATGTGTGTGTGTGTGTGTGTGTGTGTGTGTGTGTGTGTGTGTGTGTGTGCATACATACATACAACTACACATCATACGCTGTGGCTAAAAATTCTTTATATAGGTTTACGTATTGCGGGATGAAACATCTTGCACGTTGCTAGCTACTCTTGAAATATAATTCTCTCTCTCTCTCTCTCTCTCTCTCTCTCTCTCTCTCTATCTATCTATCTATCTATCTATCTATCTATCTATTTATCTCTCTCTCTCTCTCGCTATCTCTCTCCCTCTATCTATCTATCTATCTATCTATCTATTTATCTATCTATCTATCTATCTATCTATCTATTTATCTCTCTCTCTCTCGCTATCTCTCTCCCTCTATCTATCTATCTATCTATCTGTCTATTTATCTATCTATCTATCTATCTCTGAGTACATATCTTTTATCTTTTACTTGTTTCATTTATCAGACTGTGGCCGCCTCTATGGGTTTATCGAACAAATTGAATCCAGTACCTATTCTAAAGCATGGTACTTATTCTATCAGTCTCTTATTGCTGAACCGAGGATATAAACAAACCAACACCTGTTGTCAAGAATTTCTGGATGTTACACATTGTAGACCCGATCGGAGAGACCTCCGGAAGACACTAGCCAGTTTGTTTAAGCCGACACCCAGGCATGTCTAAGGAACTTGGCATTTACCAGCTCTGCCTGGCCTTTCAAGGACAGCTTCCCTACTTCTCGGTAAGACCGAATTCGCATGGCAGACTAGCCGAAACGTTCCATTTGTGCCTTATGCACCTGCTCATCGTCCCTCGTATGTCAGCAGTCGTTACCGGCTTTTTGCAGAAATTCGCCTCTATTACCGAGAGCCGTGACAGGCCGCCCAGGCACGAACTAAAGTCCACTACGTTGGACCCATCGTCCTCCCCAGAAAGTCGAACGAAGTGCTGCTAGAAAGCCACATACGTCTACTTGAAGCCGTTTAGCACCTACATACATAGACACGTATGTATGTAATAGTGTATGTATGAATATATGTATGTTACATGAAAGCATGTATATATACGCAATCAATGTTACTAAAAATTATAGAAGATAGAATTATTGAATATATTTAAGAGTACAAAGAAAAACTTAACACCTGCAAAACAAAATAAAATCGAAAAATAATTAAATGAGAACGTTAACTACTATAATTCACTGAATAACAAAAACCAAACCAGAACATAAGTGAAAATATATATAAATAGAAAGGAATATGAGAAAGATTTAAGAATAGGATATTCTGAATGTAGAAATCATAAATCTAACAATAACCTAAAGATGGAAAGACTTAAAATCAATAGATCTTTCTATGAACCGAGGAAACAGTTCTGTGAAGGATAAAAGTTCATGATTAAATAGTATCAACAATAAAATGAACATAAACGTGACCATCATTAGTTGAATAAAAACAGGAATGAACGTCAATATAACCAGGAGAAATCAGATAATATATGACTCTGACAGCGTAGTTAGAAACAAAATTGGGGCTTCCGCGAGTATGTTCGTATAGTAAAAATGTTTCTAATTCAGGTACAAGGTCAGTAATTCAGAGAGGAATGTTAATCGATTAAATCGACTCCATTGTTTAACTGTTTATTTTTTTTAAGCGACACCAGTAAAAAAAAATAGAGCGGCGGAATTTGAACCCAGAACACAGAATCCCAGGATTAATACCGTTAGCTATTTTATCCGATGCTCTTACGTTTCTGCCTATCCACCATCTTAACTTGCATTAAAACACAAGCGAACAACTTCTCAAGCAACAATAGAGAAAGAGGGATGATGAAAGAAGACATCACTGAATGTTTAATGGAATCGGTAACGAAAAGTCACATTTGGAAATAAGAGAGGAAACAAATACCTCAAAATCTAACCAAGAGACTTTTGCGAATCTTTAGAAGAGAAGAATTTCAATTTCAATCCAAAGCGATTTTTTAAGAAGTCTGTAAAATTAGAAATCAATACAGCACCATCTACAGAAGTAGAAGAGTTCGTGGGTCGGGGGACAAGGAAATTCAACGCTTTGGGCACAGGAATGTTCAAAACAAGCTCAGCATCTGAAGAGTCATTTGAGAACATTTTAATTCGTATATTAATTCTTGAATTAGCATAGACGCTACAAATGAATGAACAAATAAAAGGTACAAAAAAGTTATGTAAACCCCTACTATTAGTTAAAAAATTATTGGATCAGTTATTTGAATGAGGTGGAAAGTATCAGAATGACTCATTGAGAAGCAAACGTAATCTCCAAGACATAAAAGAACAGCAAATTCTAATAACTATAAATCCATGACCTGCTTGTCTTACGTTTAAAAAGCCTTAACTGCAAAAATGTCAAAGTGGGTCAATAGCTACCTACGAAAAAAAAACCCACTACTTTCCAAGAAAACACAGCTAATGTTTCAAAAGATCAGCTTTTTGTAAAGATTACTTATCAATAAAACATTGTCATAAGACTGTATAAGTAGAACGTCGTGTCTATACATGGTATTGATTTAACATCAAAAGGTTTTCGACAGAGTCTGATATTTGGGTCCTGTAAACATTTGTCACGAATAAAGTAACACCAATAATAGCAAGGTATATCAGTTTAACACCATTATCTGGCTTTTGAGAGACTAACAGAATCCACTTTGTTGTAAACATCCGGGCAAGATCTCCGGTTTGAAGAAACCTTTTTGTCACCAGATTCGATATCTCAAAAAATGTATCACGGACGCTGCTAGTCTTCCTTTGACTTAACCATTAAAATACATATTATCACTAAATCTTTTGATACATATAAAGAGGGGATTATAAAAATATGTACCAACATTTGAAGAAAGAAAATATTGCAAGTGCTCTTCCTCACTAGATTCCTTTTCATCCTGGACTGAAATCACCTTCACAGCTAGGCCATACACCTTCGCCAACTAGAACATTGTCATAAAATATCGATTATAGGACCAGAGAACTATCTAGTAAAGAAAAATGGGAAATTAATTCAAATAGATATGAAACACGAATTAAACGGTTTCGAGCCCAAAAATACAAAGCAGGCTGAAATTACAGATATTCGTATGGAGAAAAGTGAAAAAAACAACAGATTGTTAGAAATAAAGCTGTACGCTAAAGATATGATGCTGAAGCGATGCAAAGAGAACTCTTCATGGCCGAATACGCAAAGACAGTAAAAGAAGAGAGAGGATAGAGAAGAAAACACTTCAGTAATGACTGAGAATCGCAGGACTCAAAAGTGAAAGTGACGGATCTTTATATTACTTATAAAAGGTCGAAGCTTTTACCCGCGAGACTAACAAAACGATGAAATGAAACTGAATACAGTGACTGGAGAATGTGTAGATGTTGAGGAAAAAAAAAAACAATTAACCTCATTATGTTCGATTTCTCGTCTTGGAAAAGATGTATACAAACTTTAACAAGAAAGGAAAGACTTACGAGTAGATGAGTGGAACAAGAGAGGAATACGGAATTCAACGCTAGAAATAAAATTGTAGATATAAATGCGCTTGTCATCGTGTTTTAAGTAAGAAATTGTACATTGCGTAAAATGAAGCTATATTGAAACTAGAAAACTTCTGTCGCATTTCGAACCTACCACCTTAAAGCTGATAGAGATAAGAGATATATACATCGCACAGAAGGATGTAGAATGAGTTTGATAGAAATATTTCAAATTGACGAAGAAGGATCTATTAACATACTTAGAAACACACAAATGTAGACTGTTTAGATCATGAGATCAAGAAGTTATTAAATATATGTTTGTATGTCTACATACATATATGTGTGTGTGTGCGTGTGTGTGTGTGTGTGTGTGTGTGTGTGTGTGTGTGTGCGTGCGCGCGTGCGTGTGCGTGTGTGTGTGTGTACAGTACAAAGCACGAACTAATTGTTTAAATATTTATATAAGCAGAAGCCATAGATAAGTGAAAAGTAATCAAAAAGTCATAATCAAAGCAAAACTGCAAGAAATACTACAGGAAAAAATTGATAGAAAAACTTCTTTGATGGTCAATATTTTTACTGGCTTGAACAGAGAGGAAGTGCGTCAATCTCAGAATTAAGAATGTCTTAAAGGCTCCAAACTAAAGACAGAAATGATAGGTCTACTTTTAGCTGCACAGATCAATGCCCAGACACAAATTTCTTCCAAAATAAATAAAAAGAAAAAAGTCAACAAAAATTGCGGGTTGTATAATCAACGTTTAGAAACAAGTGATTACATTTCTGATTGGACAGTCTTCGTAATGACAGAATATTTTCAAAGATATGGCTGAGTATGTAGCTGTATCGATTGGAAAATATGTAGTATATAAAGTCTATTTTAACATGAAAGCTGTAAATAAGTTTAATAAGTTGTACGGTTAGGTAGAATATCCGGTATGTGACAATGGTGCAAATACGATGCTTTGAGACATGACTACACTGACTGATAAGAAGATTGAAGGGATCTTATCAGTAACAAAAGACTGAAACGGATACCTCTGTACTCCAGTCGACATTGTAATCCGATTTCTTCAGATCAAAAACATTTCTAGGACGGGAGAAAAACAGCTGTCAATGTACAAGGACTTAAAAATAGAAATACGTTGAGACGTAAATAACAACCTGCGTTAATAAAACGCAGTAGGTATGATAATAATGAACTTAGGATGGAAGATAACAATTATGGAAGGGTTTAAAACTTTATACACAAACTATGTAAATCATTTCCAGACCAAAATTCTATTTAATGAGCATTCAACCCTCACAGCATATTCATTCACTTCGCTATACTAGGAAACAACCAGCTTCCCGCTTATTCAGAATTATCCTCTCAGCATGCCTTCCATACCATAACACAACCTATACCCCACACATTCTACGTTATTGCTGCTACACAAATAGAAAAATACACAAGTAGAACAACATATAATATACGCAAAATCATAACCGTTATCGTTTTCATTCGATGTTGTTTATAGAGAATTCACTTTTCTTCACTCGCGATGATTGTACCCAGGAAAGTAGAGAACAATTATTTGATTGAGCTGAAAATCAGTCACATGGTGAATGACCGATTGACCAAGTCTGAATTCGTTTCCACTTTTCCTAGTTTATTGAAGATGCTTTATGATCGAAGTGTGACATGAACTACAAACTCTTTGAAGTGGCTTTGGATTTTCCTCAACTACGCTTTACAGAAGGCTGAGGGAACTTGGGCGAGAGAAAAATTTCTCACGTGAAATTATGCAATCCAACGATAACATCTCTGTACACTTAAAGTTTCATTTCCAAAGAGAGAGCGAATCTTTCTCGCCGTTTCTATTGCTAATGAGTCACTGTTGAATTCATAAAGCATACAGCGTCTGATATTAGTCTGATCTAAATGCATTTTAAAAGGGTAAAAGTCATACGAATTTAACCATTATAGTATAAAGTAATCTGCAAAAAAAGATGGGGGAAAAATTTTAGATAAATACTTTAGAATGTAAAAAACATGTTTATTTTACCGTAAGTAATGAAACATTACTCTGAAAGTGATCATGTCAAAAATACGACAGGGCTTTTTTCTAATCTAATATATATATGTATATATAATATATACATGCATACATATATATAATTAGATAGATGGACAGATAGAGATGTATATTTAATTTTATATCTATATACATATATATGTGTATATATATATGTATATATATATTATATATATTCGTACGTACACATATATATATATATATATATATATATATATATATATAT
>NC_068992.1:48705980-48706525 GCF_001194135.2 Octopus bimaculoides
TATATATATATATATATATATATATATATATATACAGACACAGACAAACACACGCACATAGCTACATGTACATTACAAGGTGGACAGTTAAGACAACGGGAGGTCACTTGAACATTTTCCCATTTAAACCAGGAAGAATGTTTACTTTGTGTCGTCCATCATTATAGTTTTATTTCTTGTTTGTCGTACAAAATTAGAAAACTAAATAGTCTGTAGTAATTCCAAATATAGGAGAAAATCAAAAGTGTTTTTATATGTTCATATTTTCAGGACTTTTGAGGGTTTTTTCTTGTTGTTGATTCTTCGTTGATTTGTCGTTATACTGTTTGGTTATTGTTTTGTTGTTTTTTGCTTTGTTTCTGACTTTGTTGTTGTTTTTTTTATTTGTGTTCATTGTTCGCAAAGTTATTGCTTTTGTTAACTTGGCAGCGTTCCTCGGCTGGCTTTTGTGTAATTCAATATTTCTATTTATCATTCATCCATATATGTGTGTGTGTGTGTGTGTGTGTGTGTGTGTGTGTGTGTGTGTGCGCGTGTATGTGTGT
>NC_068992.1:48706863-48710450 GCF_001194135.2 Octopus bimaculoides
TATATATATATATATATATATATATATATATATATATATGTATGTATGTATGTATGTATGTATGTATATGCATATGTATGTACAAGTGATCATAGTTCATATATAGAGAGATAAAGGACCAGAGAATGTGTCTGTGAGACAGGAGAAAGAGAAATATGCTTGTGGATAGATAGATAGATACATACATACATACATACATACATACATACATACATACATACATACATACATAGCAAAATCAGAAATGAGCAGACAAGAATGTTATGTGTTGCAGAAATAGAATTATAAAAGTTGATTCTTATCAACTGGCAACGGTTGTGATTGTTATCTATTGTGTCTTATATTGTAATAGTAGAAACCAATGGCCAGACTGAAGCCACCACCTACCATCATTAACTGGAGACGTTCGGAAGGTGACAACCACACTCACTCACACTCACACGCACGCATAAAGGTACACACGCATACGTGTGTGTGCGTCTGAATATACATGTATATGTATACACATATATATGTGTGTGTGTGTGTATATATATATATATATATATATATATATATATATATATATATATATATATATATATATATATATATATACGCACGCATATACTGAGGTATACTGTATTGTGAAAGGATGTTTCTGCAAGCATAAAGACAATTATTATTATTATTCAGTGAATAAAAAATTTATGAGTAGTTTAGAGTTTCTTCTTTAACAATAGTGACTTCGCAGTTTTGTTAGACACTCTCTTCGCTCCTTTTCTCCCTATATATGAACTATGTTCACTCATATCCATACATAGTCGAGAGGCCACAGATACACCAATACATATGTACATGTTCTTATCTTAGAAATTCATTATTATTATTATTATTATTATTATTATTATTTATTGCCTTTGCACAGCTTCTAATGGTGGAGATGTACTACATTGCCAGCTATTCACTACCAGTAAACTATGGTAACAACTGTTATTTTTCGAGGACCTTCCGGAGTATTCGAGCGGTTCCAAGCAGCGCTGTTTTCTGCAAGTGCTCCACCCTTATTGCAACCCCTATTTTTTTCCACGTACTTCTTGAGATTTTTGCTCACTGTTCCCAGGACTCCGACAATTATTGGTACTACTGCTACCTTTTTATCGACCACAACTGCTTAACTTCCCAAGCTAACCTCTCATATCTCTCGACTTTTCTCTCTTCCTCATCGCATACCTTGTTGTCAGCTGGGCATGCTATATCTATGATTCAGCATAGTTTGTTTTAGCGGAATTTCGTCTGTCTTTACGTTCCGAGTTTAAATTCCGCTGAGGTCGACTTTGCCTTTCATCTTTCCGAGGTCGATAAAACAAGTACCACCTGATCACTGGAGTCGATGTTATTGACTTATACCCTCCGCCGAACTTGCTGGCGTCGTGCAAAAATGTGAAACCATCATCATCATCATCATCATTATTATTATTGACAGACATTTCGTTTCAAGGAGCGAAATGAAACTTTGATTTGTTGGTATTTCTTCTGCACATAATACCAAAAATAGCAAAAGGAACAAGAAAGAATTATCATAGTTGTTTGTCCTAAGGTAACACCAGACACAACTTGTAAAGTGGCAAATGAATTATTCCTGTCCTCATACACAGAAGCGAACCATGTGACCTAATAACCTCCACCTCCAACCATATCCAGCGAAGAAAGGGAGACTCGTTCATGACAGCTACAACAGCGAGTACTAAACAGGTTGGAAGTATTCCTCCGTAACGGTAATGCGACATCCATTTATGAGGATGGAGACAAGATGGGAGACCAAGAGGAAAAGTAGAACTTCTTAAGAAAGCAAGAAAGACCCAATCGAAATTTTTCAAAACTACAATAAATATGAGAGAGGAGTAAACTCATCTGAAACAGATACTCTCTCCGCGGAATAAGAACCCATATCTTTAGAATGAGAACCATTATTCTTTGAGAAAGAATCAATTTTCTCATTCAATGAAATAAGTCCTATGTTTTTTCTATATTTCTTCCAGCCGTTCTGACTAATATAGAAAAGGTTATTATTATGGATCTTGTGGTTATCATTGTTAATAACGACAATAAGGTTCATACAGAAATGGAATAGTGTGACAGATAGCCGGAAAATTGAGAAGATTAAGAAAGGAAAAGATACTAAAATTAAAATATACATCGTTGGGAGGGTGTAAGTTCAATGTATGAAGAGGAACCAATCTAATAAAACTCTTTGAAGAATAAAATACCAAAGGATGAGTGATTTAAACTACACGGGAACAGATTTAAGTAGATATCAAGGCGAGACTCTTCATTACTTCAGTAAAGCGGTCACTTACAGAAATTGTGAGTTTTCAATTGCTTCGAAAAGGTGATTGAAGATAAAATTTATTTGGTCACATATATAGACATTGAGACAGATCCTTTCAATAATGGAGAAAGAGAGAGTGAAATAAACAAGAATCAACACCGGAAATACCTGGTTTCATAGAATGACAATGAAATGAAAATGCAGTAGGAATTGTCAAGTATCTCCTTATTCATGAGGCTAAACGTGAATGGTATCAAACGGATGTTCATCAAAACGATTTACTAAGTGTAAGCAACAACGGCATCAATATCTGTCTATGCTTGGACGCCATCTCTGTTTCTTCGGTTTAAGTGTAATTGTCATTGTTGTTGTTCTTTAGCACCGAATCAGCCATGGTTAATCAATGGCGTTGCAGATGTATTCATTCTGCCTCTGATGTATGTATTCATGTGTGAGTGTCTGTGTGTGTGTATTTATATATACATGTGTGTGTGTGTGTGTGTGTGTGTGTGTGTGTGTGTGTGTGTGTGTGTGTGTGTGTGTGTGTGTGTGTGTGTGTGTGTGTGTGTGTCTTTGCGTGTGTGCGTCTTTGCGTGTGTGCGTCCATCCGTGTGTCTGTCAAGAATTACATTGTCTAATGTAGTCTTCCATTCTCAAGGCGTGCAGGAGGGCCATTTTGGAAAGCTTTGGCTGCTATTCTGAAAATATTAAGCGACCATGTAGTAGCTTCCTTTTCCTCCTACCCATCACATTTCGTGAAATTAATGCATGACATACTGGAGAAAAGGTTGCCATTCCAAGCTTCATTCCAAGAAATTATTCTCCTGGTGACGAAGTAGTGGGATATAGAAATCAAAATGTTCCAAACTCTTTCACCAGTTAGCACTAACCGATCTATCGATCTGGTACACATAGCTATGTAACATGACAAATCGCAATAATCTTAGTACATAAGATGAAAGAAAATGGCTAAGATTGCCATGGTGTAGCCGTCGAACTCCAGTCGAACCAAAACTGCTATTCAACCTCGTTTCCTTGACGTGGGTGTTGCAGCTCCTTTACGCTCCATTCCGGGTTGGGAGAAGTCAATAATCAATTAAGTCGACCCTTGTAATTGAAAGATATCATCGATACCTTCTGATATCACTTCGAACAGAACTGAAAGCAAAGCTGACTGCGGCGGGATTTGAACATGTGTGGTTAACTAGAACACACACAGCAAGTCTGTCTCTCGAACGATCACAAATACATACATACAGACAAAAATATGTATATA
>NC_068992.1:48711171-48716659 GCF_001194135.2 Octopus bimaculoides
ATATATATATATATATATATAATTCGTTAGTGGCTGATATAAATTTGTATTTGCGTATTTATCTATGTGTATTATGTTATGAGTTCAAGTGTGTGTGAAATTCTGTAGTTGCTGATCTAAAATAGACGTGTCTTTCCGTACCTATGTCTGTATGTATATATATATATGTATATATATATATATATGTGTGTGTGTGTGTGTGTGTGTGTGTGTCTACACACACACACAAACACATACACACACATATATATATATAAATATGCATATATATATAATGTATATGTTATATACGCTATACACATTTATTGTATAATTACCGATACATACATATATATATATATATATATATATATATATATATGTATGTATGTATGTATGTATGTATGTATGTACGTACGTATGTATGTATATGTGCGTGCTTGTATGCGTGCATACCATCCATGTGTATGTAATTATACAGTCTTTGTCGCAATTGAAGTAATCATCATAATGAAATTATACAATTCCCTTTACAATCTCCCCCCATCTCCACAATAATATGACGTTAAAATATGGCGACACAAGTCGATTCTTGACTTATAACATTAAAATACATTTTTATGCTTTTTTGTTTATTTTTTAATTTTTTCTTTGTCATTTTGTTTTTATTGTTGATACCGAAATGTCTTGGTTTCCAATTGGAATTGAATTACGAAGACTTCATTCACACAATTCTTTATTTTTATAATTATAATGAAGTTATTTTAGTTCAAGTAAAAAGACATATTTCTTGCTTCACTAAAATGTTCTGTGTATTTCCCAGCATGCATCTGTTTTACAGAAAACATAGTAATATTTATTTGCTATTTTTATACGTTTTTTCTTCTTTTTCCTTTTAGTATCAAGTTAGAAATTATCTCTTTCGGTTAGTTTCTTCCGTGTTTCGATAAACATTTATAGAAATTCTTCTGTCGTTTGTGTATTTCATTCTAATACAGAATTGAAGAATTCTGCTGCACTAAATTTGTTCCAAAACGTACCATTCTATCTTCTTTCAAATTGACGATTCAAAACAAATCGCTTCGGAGAAAATATTCTTAGACGTCATTGCTTTTTGAAGATGACTTTTTCCGTTTGCTTTGATCTGTGAAAACTATTCTTGTTTTGAAGACTAATCATGGTTTCTTCGTTGTTGAATTCTTACATTTCTTTGCTTCGTGACCTTAAGGGCAGAAAACTATAATTTTTGTTGGTGTTGTTCTTGACAATTTGCGTCCGTCACCAAAACATGTAGCTGAGGTTGACAGTACGTGTTAGAAGGAGGTTTTTAATACCAAAATCGGAATTGAATTGTAATCAATAACAAATCAACATGGCTTCTATGAAAAGTCGGAGACGCGAGCAGAAGATAAAAGTAACGTGGAAAGAGATAGTAGTACAAATGTAGTTATAACGTGACGAGAAGTCCTACTGCATGTCTTTACACAATCATCATCGTGTGTAGGAAGTATACATTGGTTATGCAAGCATATCACGTAATTGTTCTTTATACTGTATATACTTATCATGTTTGGTGTTGTAGTTGACGGAAACAAAGACGCGTTTTAAGAACGGATGTAAGAATTCAGTCTAATCAGGCTTGTATATGTCACTAGGGGATAAGAAAAACACTCGTTAATTATAAACTACCACCGCTGCTCACAACAATGAGCTTTACTTATCATATTCAGCCCAAGATAAAGTGGCCGCTACACGGTCACTTGAGCCGGGACAAATAACAGCCAAATCTCCTTCAAGTCATATCTTACCGCTTTGATTAAAAAAGGCATTTTGAAAACATCCAATTCATTATTACTGTGGATGTGAATATGCAAAGTTAAATATAGATAACAGAGGCGGTAGTGAACTGAGCTAAATACTTTAAAGCATTTGAGGTCGTCCGTCAGACACTGTTTAATGTGGATCAACATATGCAGCTTAAACAAAGGGTATATATCACTGGAGGATAAGAAAAACATTCGTTGATAATAAACTACCATCGTTGCTCATAACAATGAGTTTTACTTATCATTTGCCGTCATTGAACGAGTTGTAGATCACTGACGACTACTTATTAACCGTACCCATTTAACCACTATATACTACCCTTGTTTACTGTTGAACCCAAAATTACCGACACTGTGTCAATGAGGTTATCTTAGAGTGCAGATACCATTTTTTGCGTCCCATAAAAGCAAAAAGCCCCAACAAACCAAGCTTCCTCAGTAACAGAAGACTCGAGAAACGAATTATATACCAAGTTTGGAAGAATGTGTTTCCTTAATACCAATTTACTACGACCCTTCAAAAATGCAATTCCATTACGCGTCGAAAACGTATTTATGTAACCAAATAAACTTCACCTCCTCTAAGCAACTCTAAACTCATAATGTACTTAAAACTTACCTCTTTGCTGAAGTAATGAACTGACTCTGCATGATATCTACTTACATCTTTTTTTACGGCATGATATCTACTTACATCTTTTTTCATTTAATTTAAATCAGCCATCTTTGGATATTTTGCTCTTCAATAGAATTTTAAACATTGTAATTTCCAGAATTCGATTGGTTCCTCTTCATACATTGTTATTGCATCCTCCTACTGCTGTATATTTCGAGTATCTTTTTCTCCATTTTTAGTTTTCTCAATGCTACTGGCATTTGTCACCCTATTCCTTTTGTTCGTGACCCTATTGTCACTATTAACAATAACAACCACAACATTCTAATAACCTTTTCTCTTTATTAACAACAACAGCTCGGAGATATATGATAAAACACATGTTGACGTTAAACAGAGAACTTGCTCCTCAAAAGATATTGAAATGTCATTCTCCTTTTATTTAATGTACGCAGTGTTCCCGTCATTTGCTCTCCAATTCCTTTTCTATGTGACGCTCCCCTCATTGTAATAAGCAACAACAAAATAGCAACAATTATAATAATAAACTCTTCTTTAATTAGCCTCGAAGGGATGTAAAAAATATGATAACTTCAAGCAGGGATCTTTCAAAATCCTGCGATATAAGATAGATAAGTTACATAAATATGATTGGACGAATTAAAAACGTATAAAATAAATTTACTAAAACAAATTAGAAAAATGTATGATAACGTACAGAAAAAATAAGACAATACATTTATATAAAACCTGAAACTTCTACTTGTTTTAATCAGTGCACTCCACATTCCTGACAACGCTTCGCTGTGCCACCCACTTGTACAAAGCTGATATCTCTAATCTCATTTATGAGGAGTTCTTGTGATGGGCTCTGTCTCCTGGATATTTAAAATTATAATACATCGTAAAGCCTCTCTTATACTTAAGACATTATTCTGTTCTTTTTGTATGCTGATGAAAATTCGATTCCTTTCCTTCCTGATCTGCATTTTGTTTAGATATTTATTTTACATATTATATAAAGTGATTAAAACAAAGTCAAAAGGGTTATGTAAGGGGTTATGTCAGTACTCTCCCTGATGACTAAACGGTAAATAAAAGTAATGTAACACAATCTACACAGCCCACACAACTTACACAACACATATATTCTATGCAACCGCCATCCAGCACTAAAAGAACTAACACACATCTCGTACAGAATGTAGAAACATAATTCCCTGACATTGAAAGCGAACGATGTGCACAGCATATTTCTACACAACGAAAAGCAGAAACGAGAATTTGGCTTGAAAATATGTCTCAAGGCAAACTTTGATCATAGAAAAATTAATAAAAACTACCAATATCATAGTAGATGCGGAAGCAGAAATAAGAGAGTTGAAGCAAACATAGACTTATAAATAGTTGAGAATTATTGAATACAACAGAGTACAATACACACACAAATGAAAGAAAATGTTAAGAAGGAATATTGTAGACGCGTTAGATTAACATCTTAGAGAGAGTGATAAAGACAAAAACCAAGGTGATATGAATCAATACTTTAGATGAGCTAGATACGTAATTATTTGTAGTTATAATCTTCTCAGCGAAATGAATTTGTATGACGAGACAGGGAAATAAGAGGACAGTGACCGAATTTTAATACTAAAATAATAACTGAAGCAGAAATATCATATTTACTGCGGATAGAAAGCAAAAGGAACCTTCTGCCACAAGAAAAATTATTATGAAATATCTATTATAAATATGTATATTATAAAGCATGTATTCACAGCAAAAATAACCCCCTAAGGAAAAAGTGGAACCAAAACAAAAATATTTTTTTAAACTTAAGGATAGGAATACATATAAAACAAACACTTTTCAAGAGGAAAGAGAAACTGCGACACACACACACACACACACACACACACACACACACACACACACACACACACATACATACATACATACATACATACATACATACATACATACATACATACGCAGACTTCGGTAATAAAAATTCGTGGAACCCTTCGTAGATCAATAATTCCCTTCGTGGATCAATAATTTACATGGTCTCAACGATTAGCCGGAAATTATTTTTACAATGAGAATATCTGAAATAAACTCGACTGCTACCAAAAGTCAAGTAAAAAACAGGAAAAGGAATCCAGAATCCTTGTCCGGTACCGGATCGATCCCAAAATCTAATCAGTTCGTGCCAGTCACGAGGCCAAACATCTCTGTAAGTTTCATCCGAATCCATCCAATGGTTCTTGAGACATCTTATCCACGAAGAAACAAACGAACAAACAATGCCCCCGCCTTTGCTAAGGCGGAGGTAATAATTCTTTCAAATTTTGACACAACGTCAGAAACTCTGAGAGGAGATGGAAGCTGGTTACATCAACTTCACAGTACTATATTTAGACAGCATCGAAATATTAAGGATAAATTTAACCTCGGTGGGATATCAGTTCTAAATATAAAAAAAAAAAACTGGAAGCAATTCTGCTAAGCACTTTGTTCGATGCACTAATGATGTGCTCGTTCGTCTTATGAAAATAATAATTTAACATTAACATTTAACACTCATTGCACTGACTCCTGAGAAGTCAAGTTTAACCAAATATTTAAAATCAGAGTTACGATTTACTAAACGTGTTTCTTTACATATGTAAGTGTGTGCATATATGTCTGTGTGTACGTATGTATATGTGTATATTTGTTCGTGCATGTGTATAAATGTGTATATATGTATATATCTCAATATATACAAATACACACACAGATATATATATATATATATATATATATATGGTGGTTGTCTACTCCTTAAACAGAGTTTGACCACCTCCTGCACCTACACCTTAGCCATTTCATGGCGTCTGATGTGGCTTTTTAAACCAGACAGTGTTTTGAAAAAACACCCACACAGATTGCACCTCTGATTTGCACTACCAATACCTGCAAGTAAGTTCTGCTCATTGTGGATCCTAACATGTCTTTTAAGACCCCCATTGGATTTGCAAACCCTCTGGCACACACCACATTCAAACGTGTGCACAGACATATA
>NC_068992.1:48716879-48723433 GCF_001194135.2 Octopus bimaculoides
TATATATATATACATACATACATATATATGTTCATGTGTGCATATGTGCACGAGTATATGTACGAGTGTAAATAAAGAGATTGCTGTGTTGTCTTTTCGTGAATATCATACGACAAACATCTGTATTGAAACAACAATAACAGCAGTAGCAGCAGCCACAGCAGCAACAGCAGTTGAAACACCAGCAACAACAATAACAACAACAATAACACAGTAGCAACAGCGTCACTACCAGCAGCTGCAACAGCAACAACAAGAGTAAGAAGTAAAAGAAGAAGCAGGGGAAAGATTTTTAAACAAGCAAACAAATATTAGTTTATTGTGAACGTAGAACGCTTCAAAGATTGATGAGAGAAGAGTCTACAGGCCTGAGACGACCTTTTCTAACTCCACATTCTGATGATTCTAGATTTCAACTTCCTGAGAAGTTTTATTTCATTAATTTTTGTTGTTTTTTTTACTTATTTATTATATTTATTCCTATTATTTATTTATTTATTTATTGCTTTCCAAAGTTCATAAACTTTTGATATTTTTCGAGGAAATACTTTTTTTGCATTTATTTTTGATTTTGTTTCATACACCACTACCATCAGCACCACCAGTTATCACCAACTCGACCTCGACCCTTCCATCTTATCTCTTACTGAGATATCTAATACAAGATTGCCCTGAAGTAAACAAAAATAAACATATTTATATTAATATATTTATGCTCATAATAAATATCAAATACATTAGTAAATGATTGTGTATGTGGTGGGTGCGCATGCGTGTGTGTTATAAATTGGATTTAATATTTAAATTTACAAATTAAATTTGCTAAATGTCTTTTCAAACCGAAAGGTTTATCTTGATTTCAAGAAAAGGGGACTGTGTAGCTCCTTAAACGAATTGCAAGGGTTCTTTTATTAAATGACAGCATGACATACTGACCAGTGACATACTGAGATCGATTTAATCGATTATAGGTAAAATAATTTTTCGAAATCTATAGGTTTTTTTCTTTTTTTTTTTTTAGTGCGGTTGTATTAAAATAGTGACAGGCGACATGATGGCAGACACGTTAGAGCATCCGAAAAAATGCTTTGTGGTATTTGTTCAAGATCTTTACATTCTGAGTTCGACACTCTTCCACCGTTGGCAAAATAAAATTTCAGCCAAGTATTGGAGTCAATGGCATCCTCTAACCCCTTTTCCTCGAAACTGCTGACCTCGTTCCTAAATCAGAAACTATCGTTAAAACTGATAGATTGTTACGTGTCATCAATAAAGTTCTAAATTCAAATATCACCGACGCCGATTCAGCGCTTCATTTAATCATTTACTAATATCAATGTGTTTATTGTTTAAACCCAGTCCAGGACCGAATGTGCAGATCTATGATTGAAAAAAATTATGACTGCGATCATTTGTCTTTATTCATATACCAAGGACTACATTGTTCAATGTATTCTTTCATTTTTTTAAGATGATGGTGCGTGACTTAATGGAGAAACATCGGTGTTATTTTTAGCAGGTCAAGCAATCATGTAAAGGACCATTCACTGGCGTGCTGTGATACTACGGACTACAACGGTGTGGAGCCAACATAGGTGAACTGTGCCATGATCATGAACACACCGCAATATTGGTGACTTTGGTCAATCTGGCACCAATTGACTTCTGCCTGAAGAGATACTATTAATTTTTTATCCACCACCACCATCATTCCTGCGCCCTAGAACGAGAACTTCATATATCGATGCATTCATTTTTATTTTTATATTTCTTGGTGACTAATAAATGCTTGGAGCAAGAAGGCAACAAAATATTCTAGAGATTCTGAAAGAAAAATAGAAATGGTGAAATTAATATCACCGCAGCCAAGTCAGAAAGTCTGCTAGAAATATAATTATCTTTCCTGTTTTTTTAAATTTTTATTTTTATTTTTTTTTTCGCTTTTGTCTTTCCAAACAAAATCACTGAATACAATCATGAAATTAAGAAAATACATTTTAAAAAAATGTGACCAAGAGTAAAAAAATCTATGCATACACACATAACACATATACGCATATGCACACATACATATATACATGCCAATACATACATGCATATAAGTATTATATAAATAAATGTATATATATATATATGTGTGTGTGTGTGTGTGTGTGTGTGTGTGTGTGTGTGTGTGTGTGCGTGTATGTATGTATGTATATATATATATATATATATATATATATGTGTGTGTGTGTGGGTGTGTGTGTCGTATGTATAAAACAGGAAGTGAGAGAAGTCGGTTTTGTATAGGTTGGTTTGGTTGATATTATTCTGAGGTTGAACCCCTTCATGTAATTTATTAATTTTTTATAAATATATCTTTAATTTATGCCTAGTCATGTGTTGAGAGATTGCTTATCGTTCATCCCTGTGCAGCACTCTTTCGAAATGGCTGTATTTCTTACATTGTCTTTCTAATGTGTGTAGATCTATTAGTTCTCTTAGAATCAGGATGATTTTATTATGCTGAATTAGGTGACTCTAGAGGTGATTTTTTTAACACGTTGAAACATCCGATCAACCGAAGAACACCGATGATGTGTTTTTTCCGTCATATTACCCTCTTCGATTGTCAGATTTCGGAGTTAATATCTTCTAGTTTTTATTTATTCAATTTTTTGTTTGTATAATACAATCTTTGGTGTGTTATTTAGTCTACATCTATTATTTTTCTGGTCCTTTCTTTGTTTTTTGGAGAAATATCATTTACGTGAGACCCTGCATTTTCTTCTATTTTCTGTATATGAACTAGTGGCTAATTGGTTGTTCACTCCAGTGAGAATCTTGTCCACGTTTAAACTGGCATTCTGCTTATGAGAAAGTGATAAAGAAAAATTGTATTTCATACAAAATAAAAAAAAAACATCAGAATCAAGAGGATAAAGAATATCTCGTCCAACCTACACCGAAAACTAAAAACTTCAAATACAGCGAAAAAAATATATTTGGAAGCTAAAAGTTGATTTAAACTCTAATATAAGGTGACTAATAGTAGATAATGTTATCCTTCTTTACTAAACGTAGAACTGTAACGCCATTATTCAACAGCTATATCTACTTGACATAAAATGGAATCGTGTGCTGTTGTAGACATCAGAAATAAAATTATGTGAAAAACTCTTCCCATTTGCAGAGAGTGTAGATATCCTGAGATCAGGTAAGGGTGGAAATATGGAATGATGTCAGCGTAATAGTAGTAGCGGACAACACCTATGCTTATCCAGCATGATAGCAGTATATACCATCCTCCATAATGCATTTGCAGTCAAGAAGAAATATGAAGTGACCAATGAAAATGGTAGTTAGATCACAGCTACAAAAATTGTAGCCGTTCGTTTCAATATCTGATAGATTCATCTAAAAGAATCCAGATAATGAAACTTAACTGCAGTTTAAATAAATATATTTTATATGTAGCAAACTAGGACGGACATGTTTTTGCTTCGGCTCTTCTAGCTACGTGAGACATTTAACAATAACTGACTAAGCCAGAATCTTTCATTGAAAGACGAGGAAATAAATAATATCAAACATTAATAGAGGAGTAATGCAAGAGGGAATATAAAAAAGCAAACACAAACATAGAGGTAAAGCTTTCTGCTATATTTTACAATTTATTTGTCTCTTAAATCACACACTACAGGTTTCTATTTATATTGATAAATGATGTGTTGATAGCAGATAAACATAACTCACGGTATTTTAAAGTTATTCATATATTCTAAATAAATATCTCGAATCGTCGGTTACATTGAACGCTACCGAGTTTATAAAGTAAGGTATATTTACGCTTGTAATAACAAACAACAACAATAATAATAATTTTTTCTGCATTCGGCCACAAGGATTCGCTCGTACAGTAGAGAACGTGCCGCAAAAATGTTGTAGCAAAACACTTGAGGACTTGCACAGAGGTGGGTGGGCAGCGGGAGAAAAACGTTAAACGTTAAATTGGATATTTTTTACACGAAACAAATACAAATTATCATAAATATGTCCGCTCTGTCTACACACGATGTAAATCCTTCTAGTTACCATGAAGGTGCCCCAAGAATTTGGCTACCGAATATACCTATCATCGGCTAACTTGCTTCGAAATTTTTTCTGAGCATTATTCTCCCGTAGCGGAAAACTGAAGAGCCCTAAATTCTCTGGGGTGTGATCCTTTATATGCAGCTAGATCATTGCAACCGTCTCTTATCGTAAAGGGAGTCAAGGTCACTAACTAGCACTTAACCCATGCACACTTCAATCAGAACAATATTTCAGAATGTAATAATAATTAAACAGTAAAATATAGGTGACAAGTAGAAGGAAATTATCCTGTTCCTCCTAGAATGGATTACGACTGAACAATTACCGGACAAGAATTAGATAGCCGTTTATCTGGTAATCTATGTAGTTTAGAGATCGATAATACAAATGCAGAACAAAGAAGTTATTTGCCCTAAGGTCCTTACTTAGATTTATAAGATATTATTTGTCCTAAGGTCTTTACGTAGATTTATTAGATAACCATATTAAAAGTAAAAACAGAAAAACACAGATATGCTAGAATCTCAAGTTAGCAACAATGCGAATAAGGAAAATACTAATAAAGAGGACAAATACTCGAATGCTAGCAATATCACCAGCATTGAAGACGTTCACGAAGAAAAAAAATAGTTTTCTATGCTTAAAACCTATTAAACATAAATCACAATCAAATCACCATTACCGATCACAGGTCACAGTACTAAAATGATTAATGACCATGCTCAAAAAAAACAAAAAACTGAGAGTAATGTTTAAGATAGTTCTCTCAGCATGGAGCAAACAGGACAAACTGCTTATATGCCCTTTCCGAGCAGTGTGAGAGGTACAAGGAATTAAGCAAGTATTTCGTATAAACCTTACGGTGATGTACGAAATCCTCAGCGTACAGAAAATCACACTTGAGGAACTTGATGCTCCGCGACTTGTCATCAATAAAACAAAATTACAGGAGAATGACAAACCCTCATATACTCAGCCGAAGGGGACATAACTTATATTGTCTGCTGTCTTGAAAATACAATATGCAGATGCTGGACAAGCTACTGAAGTCGAACAAGGGTTATCCTTTTTACTCCTGTCACTGCACTAAATTTGACCTGGATGCAGCAAATACGAACAAGGTTTTATCTAGGAACAAACATATCAATTACAGAAATATATATGTAGTGACAGGAACCAAAGAAGCTGTGGTGAAGTTACTACATACGTTTATAAGGATACAACTCCCCTCGTTTCGTAGATATTTAAAATCATAGAAGCATCGACAATAGATTTTGACACAAAGAGTTTTGTGAGTCATTGAATTGGCAACTATTGTATAAGAGCTAAAGGTTTCAAGTTTGCTTAATCTGTAATTGGGGCTTGATAATTCAATAGCTTGTCAAATGACAACGGTTTTTCATTGTTATCAAAACACGTAAACGATGTTGAACGAATGGCTGTTTGCATATTCAAATAACGGTTTAATATTTTTATGTTTAAGTATCCACATGAAACTACACCACAAGAAATAGATAAGAACAGTAATAGTTGCATTGCTTTAGCAAGTGTTTCTACGAGTTTTTACGTGTATATCTGTATGTGTATCACCCTAATATACGATAGTCACTAACTTTTCAGAAGTTAGTTTCCGACGCATGGATTGGCATACAGTATCACAGAAGGAAAAGTAATAGGACGAATAATCACGACAGATTTTTCACTTGTTATAGCTTGGACTTTAGGATTATTCCATCTGAAATTTTTCAATCTATAAACTGATTTCTTTTCAAAAATGCACCGAAAATTCTTCGTAGTCGTATGTATGGGTTTGTATGTGATCGTGTGAGTGTGTATACGTGCGTAAATAATATTTTTTTTTTCCTCCAAAAGTTTCCAATGAGATCTAGTCCGATAATATGCTCAATTTCGAAATAAATATAGCAAAATAATGTTTGGTGAAATCAATAAAAAACTATCAGTATCAGCAGATAGATCGTAACTGTTCAATAATTGAACAGAGAAATGTTTATATAACGATTTTAAATATCTAACTCATCCATTTTCTTTTTCTCTAGATTTTTAAATGTTTTAATTTCAAAGTATATAATTTTAGCATTCGAAACCTGTTTACTTACACATTTGAATATCAATAAATTTAAAAAAGAAATAACACCAAATAATATAGTATCGATATTGAAGGCATATATGTTCTATATTCAATATGTGTGTATGTGTACATGATTGTATCAGTGTGTGTGTGTGTGTGTGTGTGTGTGTGTGTGTGTGTATGCATATATATATGCGTTTACGTGTGTATGTGTATGGATGTGTGTATATATATATACATATATATATATATACATACATATATATAAAAGGATATATAAACATATCTATGCATGTATAAACATATATATATGTATATTGTATGCATATAGATATATGTATTGTATATATGCAAATACATATAATATATATAAATATATATATTGTAT
>NC_068992.1:48724007-48726347 GCF_001194135.2 Octopus bimaculoides
GAGAATTTACGAAAAAAACAACAGACGAGGACAGGTGGTGTAAACAAAAATAGGATGTATTAGTTTAACGCTCGGGAATACAGAAAGTCTTTAACGTTTCGAGCTACGCTCTTCAACAGAAACAATACGGAGAAAACAAGGAGAAAAACACGGAGAAAAAAAAATGGAGAAAAAAAATTGAATGGTTTGGTCAGCGATCAATCATATATATATGATAGTCTCTCCCGTCGGTATCGACGTATGAGGCTCGAACATTGTACACATTCTTTGTCAGTCATAATGCTTATGTCTGATGTGACATTGAAGTCCCACCAACGATTTGCAAAGAAGGCCACGAATGTTGCAAGTTTGGGGATTACAGGTCAGTGTAGGTGGTATATTTGCAGCCGCTTTTCTCCCGAAGCCTATTAATGCTGTTTGCAACAAAGTTTTTAATGTATATTATGTATTTATATATGCATGTATATATTTGTATAGTATATTTTTTCGTGATAGTATGACCACCAAATTCGTTTATAAATCTGAACACGAGAAATTCAACTGCACTAGCCATTTATATTAATAACTTTAAAATGCGAAATAAAGAATATAGACTTCATTGGTCTACTATCACAGAAACTACTCGATAGAGCACACGTACAAGAACGTGCAGATTGTGCACATAAGAATCAATTAACATACTTCGTACAGATAATAAAAAACTTCTTCGGGTCGACCAAAACTTTGTGCGTTGATTTGGTAGACGGAAACTGAAAGAAACCCGTCGTATGTATGTGTAAGAGAGATTGTGCGTGTATATATGTATATGTGAGTCTATGTTTGTCGCCCACCACCGCTTGGCAACCGGTGTTGGTGTGTTTATGTCCCCGTAACCTCTGGGTTCGTCAAAAGGAACAAAAAAGAATTGGAATTGATTTGCTCTAATAAAACCTCTAAAAGGCCGTGCCCCATCATGAATGCAGTCTAATGATTGAATCCAGTACAAGTAAATATATATATATACGTATACATTACATGTGTATGTATGTATATGTATATATGTGTGTATGTATGTCTGTGTATATATATATATATATATATATATATATATATATATATGCGTGTATATATGCGTGTATATATGTATGTGTATATATATGTGTGCATGCATGTGTATGCCTGTCTATATATATATATGTGTGCATGTATGTATATATGTGTATGTATTTATGTATATATGTGTGTGTATGTTTGTATATATATATGTGTATGTATGTATATATATATGTATATGTATCTACGTGTCTATGTATGTGTATATATATATGTATATGTGTGTTTGTATATTTACAGTATATACATACCACGTCTTAAGGGTGTATCTATTGAGATTCAGGGGGGGTAATTAATTATTTCGCTACATTTACACTTATACATAAGCGTGCGTGCATATATGGGTATATATTGTACTTGTGAGGTGTATGTATGTTGTCGATTGTATCACAAAATTTATATCTGCACATCTCTTTGCAGACGAAAACAACCGTCCCGTACCCCACAAACACATATATATCTACGTTATATGATTATCTGCATACACACGCAGAGATACCACACACACAAACATTTACATAATACTGTATATTTTATAAATCTCACACAGCGTGACATTGCTTTCATAACCTCTCGATTGGAGATCTTAACGACTTTGGCAACTTCCGACAACAACAATACCTCCAGCGGTGCCTAAGCTACCAAAGATTATATATGTAATACATCTCACATGTATATATGTATCTATGCATGCATATATATATATACATATATACGTATAAGAATATAGATATACACACACGTATTTATGTATGTATGTACGATCGCACAGTGTCTCGCTGGCTTTTAATTCTTTTCTTATTTATGAAGTATATCAGAGATCTATCGTAATTTATATTTTATGATATTCATACTTAAAGAGATAGAAAGAAAAAGATATATGTTTGAGTGGCAGGTATGATTGAAAGAAGAAGAAACAAATGTAGTAGATAGCAGGTATAGAAAAATAGAAGGGTTGAAGGTGGAAAAGTAAGAGAAAAGACGGGAAAGATATTTTGATATAGAATTAGAAGATAATGTTGATTAAAAATATTAAATTTTGGTTATGGAATATGAACTAAAATGATTCATATGAAATTTAAATAAACCGATTCTATTCATGAACGTGGGCCCTGGATACATATGTGGGGTATTTTTATGAGATACGTATCCTATGTGTGTATGTATGTATATACGTTCATCCACATGTACATATAGATACATAACTGGGTACATGACGTGGAAAAAGAACAAGGACAAAAATGGTAT
>NC_068992.1:48726541-48727525 GCF_001194135.2 Octopus bimaculoides
ATATATATATATATATATATATATATATATATATATATATATAAACAATATATGAGTATATGCATATATATGTACATGTATGTATATACGTTCATCCACATGTACATATAGATACATAACTGGGTACATGACGTGGAAAAAGAACAAGGACAAAAATGGTATATATTTATTTATTTATTAGTTTCAAATTGGGGCACAATGCTGGCAATTTCGGTGGAGGGGGTTAGTCGATAGTTCATGCCTTTTTTTTATCATTTAAAATAATAGCTGTTTTTATAAGAATTCCATCCATCCATCCAATCAACTTCTTCGACCACTATTCCTTGGAATTCGTGGGGGCTACAGAATCCTTAGGTATCTCCTCCATGGATTCTATCAGAAGCAATCGTCCTTAGACTTTCTGGCCAGACTCTCAAGTGCGTCCAACCGAGATTACGGATATTATCTAATCATAGATCTGCTTCCAGTTGGCTCCTACGATTCTTTCTTCTGACATTGCAGAATAAGACCTCCAGAAACTATTGTATGAAAATTGGGTTAATAAGAATTCAATTGGAAAGTTTTTTTGTTTTTTTTTTTATTTACTGGACATAATGTTATAGTTATTTACTCTGCCATATTCCAAGTACCAGTTTTATTGCCTTTGAAAAGCAGAAATGTAACGTTAAGATTACTATAAATATACATGTGTGTGTGGGGGTGTTGTGTGTATGTGTGTGTGTGTGTATGTGGGGGGGGGGCGTAGTTTAGTGATCATTACATTGCAGTTTCAATTCCTGCCTTCTTTTCAGTAAAAATATTCTGTTTCGCGTTACGGCAGTTCACTCAGCTGGCAAAGACTAATAACCCTGGTACAAAACTGGCGTCCCGTTCAGTGGATGGGTGGGGGAATACATACGTCACAGAATCCAGGAGACCGGCCTTAAGAGCTAATTTCTCGAGAAGGACCGTAGATCCATTTTCCGTTATATATTTATATATGTG
>NC_068992.1:48729006-48732738 GCF_001194135.2 Octopus bimaculoides
TATATATATATATATATAGAGAGAGAGAGAGAGAGAGAGAGAGAGAGAGAGATATGCTTATTGCAGCATTGACTTCTGTCGTTATATATCCTCAATGTGATGTGTTAATGCTGTATCTGTACATTCGACAGAGCATTTTAGAAGCTGTATACTACATGATAAAAGATTTCACATTAGTTACACAACGATATAGATACTGAAGCACTTCAGCATTCAAAATTCAGAACAATATGTCTGTTATATAGACAAAGACAGCAAAAAATTTTCAATGACTAAAGAAATTTGATCCTAATAGATATCAATAGTGAATAACTAAACAGACTATAAAATCTTGCATTATAATAAAAGCAGTGAATACTGCAGAAAGTGAAAGACAGATAATTTGTCATCAGTCTGGCTGATTCTTTGAATTGGAATTCTGTATTTTAGCATTAAGGGTCCTTTTCAATAGTTCACAAAATATGCAGGGGAGAGTTTATGAGTTCAATGCTAACGATTCTAATGCATTATCGGTTTCTACAAGTATATCCGCTAAAAAGAGTTATCCTGTTGTACGATGGCATATGGTAGCCGGTAACCATATAGAAGCTTTGAAATGCCCGTTATGAGGTCATTACCCAGATGATATAAAATAATATTGATTATTATTCCATACCCGGAAAATTCGCTATCGTAACGGTGCCTAACGAGTAAGAGGATGTATCTATGTCTACACCGAGTAAGAGGAAGTACCTGAAACAACTAACCAAGAATACATGTTCTTCATCAACAGAATAAGGTGGAAGATATCTTTGACAGGAAAATTAAAATGAGTAATAAGAAATAATTCGAAGAAAAACTAAAGAATGAATTTAAATCACTGAGGAACCGCCCACCTTAATCGGCATCTAGCACTGTTTGGGGAGAAACCATATAATATAATTAAGAATGTCAGATTTGAAAAAATTCCTTAGGCAAACAACCAACACCAAAAGGAATTTAGAATATACTGGAAGACCTGAAATATGCAAGAGGTGTATTAGTACAGGCTGATAAAACCGGAAATTTATATTATGCCGACATTGAAACATATTAAAAACTTATCATTAACTTAAGAGTAAATATAATTATACAGTAAATGAAACATTAACTGAGATAAATAAGAAGGGACATGAAATAACTACAGAGCTGGGAATTGAAGACATAACAAAACTATATACACCTTGAAGACCTAGAATTAAAAACCATAAGAGTAATATTCACAGCTATCCGTCAGTTAGACTAATATACCCATCTAAATTATTTGTAGGTTGAATCAGTAAAACTATTATAAATAAAATGTTATCAACGCTGAGATCCTAATTAAGCTTATGCTGTGGTCAGACACACTAGATATTATTCCTTGGCTTAAAAGCCTGGACAATAAAAATAGCTGCAAGTTTATACATCTAGACATCTCTAATTACTATTCCAATATCAATCCGATAAAACTTAATGCGGCACTTATATTCGTTAAGCGCAGCTCTAATTTATCCAGACATGAGATAGATATTATACTGGTTGCCCGTAATACAATAATTGCTTACGATAATAAGTTATGGATGAGATCGGATAAAATGAACTGTTTTGACATAACGATGGGATCAAATGACCAGCGCAGGTCACTGATCTCGTCGGCTTTTACATTCTTTTCCAGATGGAATCCTGGCTTCCGAGGTTAAGTGGGGATGCCGTTATTTTTCTAGCAGACAATTGTAGTTAAGTGGAAATGGAACGATATGGGGAAAAATGTTTAAATTCTTCAAAAATTTAGAACTATCCATTACAATTAAGAACGATCCCGAAGTTGTTCGTTTTCTAGGCGGAACACTTAATTTAAACACAGAGATTTTTGAATCATACTACAAACCAACTGAGAATCTAAAGTATGTAGAAAGAAATTATATCATACACATTCTGTATTTAAAAGCATTTTGAAACGTATATCCAATAGAATTTGCAGGCTGTCTGCAAATGAAAAGTATTTACTCACACGTTGGGTATTACAATGCGGCACTGGCCAGTGCTGGATACAGTAGAAAAAATTAAGTATTCACTTAGCAATATTATAATTAATCAATATAAAAAGGGAAATAATGAAAAGGGGAGAGATATAGAGATAGTTCTACTAATGAACATAAATAGGATGCAAATCTTAGGGTAGATATCCAGGAAGGAAAAATCATAAACTTAGAATCAGAATCTGATAGTTTGGTTAGAATGAATACAAATAGAAGAAAGGCAGTTTGAAATGGGAACAAAATACCTACTTTTATTCCAATCGTAATGATTCTACTAAGGACGATAATGATTACACCACACTTAATATCCAATCTAATTAAGGTGGCATCTTATAGTTCAGTGTTTGGATTGCATGTAGCATCTAAAAGTTTCCTCTGCATTTTCCTTTAACAGGCATATGGTAAAATTGCCATATGAAACATAAAATAACCTTGAATACAATATTCATAAAGTAAATAATAGAAAGTTGAATATGGTAAGCGTAAACTCTAAAAATATCGTCTAGAATAGCGTATCTCCAGGGAGTGGAGAAGGTAATAATGCTGGGAGGCGGAAGAGAAATCAGTTCATATAATTTTAACGTAGGTATAAATGTCGACATTAAGATTGATAATAGGAGCAAAACTGAGAATGGATTCAACACTAATAATAGCAACACTGTCAATAACAATAACAAACACAGTAAGAGGAAAGATATGAAAACAAATACAAGGGGAAAACTGGTTGCAAATAATAAAGTAAAAATGTAATTGTAGGGATAAATAAGTATGTCCTTTGGCGAATGAATGTTTACGTAGGAACATATAAATGTACTGTAAAATCAAATACCCGTATATATGCATATCTAGTTGCAACTAGCTATACATTGAAGAACTGCTGGAGGAACCATGCTGCATCATTTACAGAAAGCTGCAAGTGACAATACATATCACTCGCAGACCTTATACTGGAACTCAAACGGAAAAAATACAGCACGATTTCGACAAAACTACGAAATACAAAACCAAATAACGTATACTCAAAAGAATGTAATGTAACTTCTGCATGGAAAAGGTACTTGAAATAATATCATGTAGTGATTGTTTCGACAAGCATGATTATAATGTTGTTTACCTGAATTATGTCATATTTGTAATAATTTCTATGTATCTATGGTCATTTAGTTATATCAATCCGTTATTTACTCAAAAATGCTATTATAATGTTGCAGTATCATTATTTGGTATGTTCAAATGATATTATTTATATTGCTGTCCACCTAAATTGTACAATGCCATAATAACTGATTTGCTCGGTACAGTTGTTTAGGAGAATGGAAAGTGACTGCTAAGACTGACATGGAGAGATGCATATGGTTGAGAGCAAAAGTGGCGACATATATGGATATATGCATTTTAGTGTGAAATAAAATAATATGAATATGTGTACAATGAATGTGCGAGAGTGAAAACTATTTATTTAACCTAACGCTGTCAAGCGAGAGAAATCGTCAATTATATGTAGGTATATATGTGTATATATACATGAGTATAGATATGTGTATGCAAGTATGTAAGGAATGTTGGGATATAAATCGGTGGCAGTTTATGTATGCGTATGTGTGCGCGCGTGCGCGCGTGCGTGTATTTGTGTGTATGTGTGCATATATATGTATTGCATACATATATATATACATATATATATATATATATA
>NC_068992.1:48733481-48735342 GCF_001194135.2 Octopus bimaculoides
GAAGAAATTGGAGTCAACAAGGAGTACGGTTGGACACCTATTTTTTAATCACTGTAATTGTTTCCACCCAGAGTGGTTCTCCAAAAGTGGATTAATTAAAACTTTCCTAGAAATGGATGCATGGTGTTCAATCACATAATAATATGAATTATATATATATTTTTCCCCAAGGAAAAACTAAGCTAAGAGCATTAGATTCCTTGGAAGAAACCAGCGAATGTATACGAAAAGAAGGACAGAAAAAAACGGAGAAATGTTACACAAATACAAATGCAAATAACTGGACATAACCACAGGTGTCTTTCGACTAACGACGAATTAATTAATCTGGCGCATGTGGAAGTTACAGCCTTACGGCAGGGACATAGGTTTTAACAGGCACAGGGAAGAATATAGATGTTGCACGGATGACCCGTCCTTGTTTTCTTTGTATGTATATATACAGATAGATAGATAGATAGATAGATAGATAGATAGATAGATAGATAGATAGATAGATAGATAGATAGATAGAATCATTTCTTTGTATACACAATGCGAATGAAGATGTAAGGGCGCGGGCGAATAAACTTCATCCTGTGTGATGGAAGCTGTCCCTAACTTATTATACAACTGTAATGGGAATCAAAGACATCTGGTATTAAGTATTCCGAGCGGATGGCAATAAGTTGACCACGCATTCTTTGAAGAGAAAAAAACGCTTATAGACAAAACAGATAACGAATCTATCTAGTTTTTATTTTGACATCTTAGAGTGTTAATCTATATTAATAAAAGGCGAGACAAGTTTATGCTTAAAAAGAACCAATTTGAACTTTTGTTCATTTATATTGTTCATGAGCTTTTGTTCATTTATATTTGTTTGTGATTTTTATTTCCATTGACTAGATTTAATCTATTTGTTTAATAATTTATGTTTTTGATTTTTACTTTCATTAGTTTATTTTGGTATCTTTTATGACTTCTGTCTGTTTGAAACTTCATGTTAGTCTTTATCAAAGGAACGCTCGAAGTAGAATATGGGTATGAAACAATGGGATACTAGACATGAGCCAGCAGTGCTCTTAGAGCCACTCACCTGATGACATGCGAGTACACAGATACTGCTGCATCATATTTATATAATCTTTATATAATAATATGTAATTATGGAAAACTCGGTAATTTACAGCTGTTAGTAATGCCTTGTCTCCTTTTATAAATTTTTATATGAATCCTATGTATTTACGGATCGCCACATGTATATGCGGTAAAAGGAATATGTTGTAGCCATATAGTATATGTGCGATATCGCCTGTGTGGTGTGTTGTGGAGATAGTGGTTGCATATCAACATAGGGTATAGGATGTGGTGACATTATGTAGGCATGACATCACCTCGATATTGTGGTGATATTGTATGATATCACTATAGTTTCTTGAAGTATGATATTGTATGATATCACTATAGTTTCTTGAAGTATGATATTGTTTGTATAACACTATAGGGTGCTGTGTTCTGTTGATAAAGTATATGTATGATATCATCATAGTGTTTTGCATTGCGGTGATTATATATGCATGATATCAATAAAGTTTTGCTTGTCGTGAGATATTGTTTATATATCACAGTAGTGTTGCTTCATGTATTGTAGTGGTATTGTATGTGTGACATCATTGTAACGTTTTATATTGTGTTGGTTATATGTGATGTCATCATAGTGTTGTATTGTGGTGGTATTGGAGATCTGCCAATAATATAGCTATAAAGATAGACACATTAAAATGGTAAGATATATTGAAGTAATTTGAAATTATTGGCTTTATAGTATATGTATATATATATATATGTATGTATATATATATATATCTATCTATATATA
>NC_068992.1:48737095-48737393 GCF_001194135.2 Octopus bimaculoides
ATATATATATATATATATCAAATGTATAAATCAAAAGTATAAAATATGCATATATATACACACGTATATATGCACGTACATATGTATAGATAGAGAGAGGTTGAGACCGCAAGTCTGCACACAGACGGGAAGACAAACAGCACCATACAAATCGTGGACGTCCACACATGCACACAGATGCACTCGCAAACATACATACACACACACACTCACACACACACACACACACACACACACACACAGAGTAATGTGTACAAACCGTACAAAGCATAACCCAAACAATTTCTTTTTATGCATA
>NC_068992.1:48737403-48745525 GCF_001194135.2 Octopus bimaculoides
ACATATATATACACACACATACATACACGTGTGTGTGTGTGTATATATATGTACGTATATATATGTACGTGTGTGTGTGTGTGTGTGTGTGTGTGTGTGTGTGTGTATACAATAATTAAGAAACACACAAAAAGGTCTGTAAAATTCTGCTACCCAGGGTTTCCTGACCAAAATATTAAATTCATTTCGACATTTCTCAGGCTGATAAAGTCAACAAGTCTGCGTTTGATATAATCGATGTTTGAAGAATCACGCATACTTTGAAAAAGACAGAAGGTAATCACGGGGTAGTAATTAACTGCACAGCAATTATTGACAGTCTTTTAAGAAAGTCGAAAATGTCACAAACCAGTTCTGGAATGAATTATGGTTTGTCCGGTGTTTTGTGTCTAATTCCCGCTAAGATGTATTTTGTAACATGCAGTTATTATTAAAATATCTCGCTTATTCAGTCCCTGGAATTCCTTAGATGTTCTGAAAGATAGCCTTTCAAGAGAATACACCGAATATTATTTTGACCCGTTAATATGAGGTCTGGTCTTAGAAAGGAACTTCTATTTGATGTGGTAGTTGATGTTTGCATCCTTAAGTCTCCAAATTAATACCGTGAGGGTTATGTTCTCTGCTCGAGATGCCTAAAGGTAGAAAGATGGTTGTTTTTTCTAGGTTTAAATCTTCCCATCATGGACACTATATAGCGTTTGGTCCCTGTCCGGCCGGTGTCGTAGCTTGCCGTTACCTCTGTATTATAAACAACGGAGTATATATCGCGTTCTCAGGCCTAGAGAATATCTAGGTTTATATCTACTTGTGCTTCCAGGAATTGTCCGAGTCTTCGGTTGCTTATTGATGTAATTCTTTACATTATGGGATAGAAATATGTAATTTTAGCTGAGTCTATTAGATATTTTATTATACCTAAGAGTAAGACTCTTCTACCTATATTTTTCCTAGCATTTAAGAAGAAACCCAGGTCGAGCCATATGATAATGCGAGATCTATTTTTAAATTTAGATTGTTGAGGAGGCGGAAGAGGATTATTACAAATTATATCGGTGAAGCTACTATCCAGTAATGCCTTATCATAATATGGAGTAGTCTTTTCTAATATTTTTCTAGGTGAAACTAGGTATGTGATTCTACGGATATTGTTAGGAATTAAGTTCTTAAATACAATAGGTGGATGGTAAGAGTGCTTATTTATTTTACATTTTCTTTGACCTTATGGAAGATCTTTTTTTATAAGAATTTATCTTGAGTCAATATAAATAGAAATTCTAGGTTCTAAAGAACTAAAACTGGAAATCAATTACTTGGTGAAGGAATCTATAGTGAAGCCATCACAACAACGTGATATTGTCGAAGCGTCATTCAGACATACACCAATGTTGTGGTTAGGGAATTTTTAATGTGTAAACCAACCAAAACACGTGGCCAAAGAACTGCACATATACATACATAGTATATACACACACATACACACACATATTATAATGAACTATTGTAATATTGTTATAATGTACATAATATCCAATAGCCCCAACAAGATAAAACTATAGTTTTTATCCTCATCATATGGTCCTTGTCAAAACACACAACACTATAATGCTATCATACAGCATCATATATCACTATTCACAATGGAACTGATGGTGGCGGCGACGACAACAGCGACAGCGGAGGCGACGGTGGCGGCAACGGTGGCGGCGATGGTGGAAGTGGCAGCGAAGGTGGCGGTGGCAGTGCTGGTGGTGGCAGTGACGGTAGCGGTGGCGGTGGGAGCAACGTCGGTGTGATTAGGATCGTGGTTTCGATTCCCAGACCGAGCGTTGTGAGTGTTTATTGAGCGAAAACACCTAAAGCTCCACGAGGCTCCGACAGGGCATGGTGGCGAACCCTGCTGTACTCTTTCACCACAACTTTCTCTCACTCTTACTTCCTGAGTTTCTGTTGTGCCTGTAATTCAAAGGGTCAGCCTTGTCACACTGTGTCACGCTGAATATCCCCGAGAACTACGTTAAGGGTACACGTGTCTGTGGAGTGCTCAGCCACTTGCACATTAATTTCACGAGCAGGCTGTTCCGTTGATCGGATCGACTGGAACCCTCGATGTCGTAAGCGACGGAGTGCCAACAGCAACATGTGACAAGATTGACAATGTAATGTCACAGAAAAAAAAAACTGCGTTTTGACTATACTAGAAACATTTTTTAATGTGTTAGATTAGCAGATAGCTAGAGCCTTGAACAATATACTTAGCAACATTTCGTTCCTCTTTACTCTTTTCGTAATTTTTCGTTTGTTTTTAAAAAAATCTCTACATATTGTCCTTTCGGCAAATTGTCCAGTCGGTCAATTCTCCTGTCTGTAAGTTCTCTGTCGGCCAACTGTCCGTCTGCCACAGAAATTATGGGCAATTACCGATGTTATTCTCCTACTCCCTTCATGTATTTTTTGATGTGGAGATAATTTATAGTGGGGGTGTTGTCAAAACCTGCTTTTTCATTTCTGATAAAATATTGAAGAAAGACTTGTGAGAGGAGTCAACTTTCTTATTAAAAGACCACCAATGAGGCGTGGAAAGTAATTGGCTTAACCCGAGAATCGAAACTGTGTCATAAAATCAATTCGTGTTGAGTGAATCCAACTATTCGGTACTGTGCCTTAACGCTATCATATGACTCCTGGGCAATTTTACAGAGTACACTGGAGTACAAGATTTTGGGTTATGTTTTCAGTTTAAGGATAACTCCCTTCTTTTTGTGTCATATTCTCTAAATGGGGTCGACATAGGTCTTTTCCTACCCCTTTCAATATAGCCTTTTAAAAAAACCAAATGAAACAACATTAAATTTTCTGAGATAAGACACACAGAATGATCATGATTAGCGATCTGAATTGCTCCAAACTTTCTACAACATAAACATGAAGTAATCAGTATTTTCCCCAAAGACCTATTCGATTATGATGCCTCGCTGTTACTATGATTCAAGATTCTACGTCGACATTCCAGAAGATAACGCAGCTTGTTTGTTCTAATTGTCAGTTTGCAATACATTGTTAGATTTTAATAACAGTTTAACTTTGAAACAAACAAACAAAACACAAACACCTAATTAAAAAGTCAGCCGTTTTCGTCTTTCACTGTTTTATTATATTTTTTTTATATTTTGTTTTATTTTTGCAGTTTCTGTATTCGTTGTAGTTGTTTCTTGAACAAATTAGTATGTTTAGTTTCATACCTTGAGTTTTATTAAACAGGAAATTGACGTCATACAAATGTAAGATGTCAACAGCAATTTTCACATCTTTCAACTTTCTTTAATGATAACTTTGTCGTGGTGAACATCTCCTTTTTTTAATCTCAAAATTCAGTTAACCATATCGTTAAATCACTAATTTTCTTGATATAAACATCCTGTTATCAGTATGTTTTTTTAAATATTGTTTTTGTTTGTTCGTTGTCTTTTTTTTTTCATTGAGAAGAAACAGCGCCCATAATCCTTGTCTGCAACCCTAGATTGCTGGAATTAATATGGTTAATTTATGTTCGCCTAAAATACAGGAACGTTAATGCCTGTAAGGAAAACGTTGGTGATAAAGAGGTTTCTGGACTACTGTAACGCTGAGAAATCATGGTTGAAAAAAAAATGTCTGATGCGGGGCTTACAGTGACGGAAACAAGGAAGCAATGTCGAAAGCTAGAGAATGTGCCTACACGGTGTTGCTATGGTTAATTGCAGTGAAAGTTTCAGGAGAGATATAAAGATTAAACAGAAAATAAGCGAGCTAGTGGCTGTAGTTTATTGGTGAGACTTTACTAATCAACTAGACAGTGTTTTATTTTATGCGGTTTACGAGATATGCTTATATCTAATGGCTGGCAGTCAAAAGTATTTTGATATTACTCCAATGTAGGCTAACAAATGATTAAAGATAAAACAACATCTGAACCAGAAGACTAGCATTTTATGCTCAACAACACCAACAAAATAAATGAATAAGACAGACAGAGACACATACAAACATACACACAAGCATACACACACACACACATATATATATACGTGTACATATATACATACGTACATACATACATACATACATGCATACATACATACATACATACATACATACATACACACATACGTACGTACGTACGTACGTACATATATCGATATATTATTGGGTGACAACACGGACATAAGCAGTAAGTAGTCAGACTTTTTCGGTATAATATTTGATTTTTTTTTTCTTTTCCTGTTTCAATTTATATTCCATAGAATACACAGCTCCATAAGCACAATGCCCTTATTTCCCTTCCAGGAGGTTCAATAGATTGATGCTTCATAGCACATTAGCGTATATTCAATCATTTATATACACATACACACACAGGGTACAATGGATAAATTGTGGCCATTTTATGTTTTCAATTTCGGTCATGGGCATTGTTTGATTTTGATTTTGTCGACTACACGGTATTGTAGGGTCAGTTGGGGGACCGTCTGAGAGGAAAAAAGCACCATGACGCAATTCACTCTGCCAGAAATTTGGAAACAACATTCTGTACTGCTTGGCATTCACGCCGAAAGCTCCAATATGAACGTTTCAGTACTGGGTTGTCAATCTGAGGACAGTGCAGAGGTTTCGGAACGAGTTAGATGAGTCTAATGGTGACTACAAAGGTATGGCAGTTCAGAAAACTCACTCTGATTGGTCTGATAAGAAAGAAACTCCTGAAGTTGCTGGTGAGATCCAGGCCATGATTGACAATGACCCCTCAAAGTCAATCAGGTCCATTGCCAAAGACATGGGAGTGTATATCTACACATGCACACATACATATATAGAGAGAAAGAGAGAGAGAGAGAAAGCCCGATGAATGGATACATAGATAGACAGATTGATAGAATGTGAGAGAGAGATCATACATGTATGTACATATGTGTATATATGTATATATATATATATATATATATATATATATATGGCTGATAGTTAGCAAGGTGAGACACACATAAGAAAGAAGGAAACAAAGGACCACTGATGAGGTCACAGAAGTGTGACGAAAGAACTCTGGCCGAAATAAGATTAAGATTAATGTAATATAAAGCTGAAGCAAATTAACACCAAATATACAGTGCGTGTGTTTTTATTGGCTAAACTGGCAATATGACCATCCCCAAGTACAACAATATATATATATATATATATATATATACGCATGTATGTATGTATGCATGTATGTATGTCTGTACACACATACATACGTATATATTTATGCATACAAATATATATGTGTTTATGTGTGTATATTAATGTTATAGTGTAAAATCCTAAACAAAGGACAATGTTTGTTAAGAAATACCAGAAATTTTATATGATATTTCAGCGGCACAAACGGCTCTAATCATGATTAGAACAAACCTTAGTCATAAACTCAATCTATTACAGGAAACCAACTGTTAAATGAAAACATCCCATAAAAACGTGGTTATGAGAGAACATTGAGCAGTAAACGTTACATTCAGACTAATAATGAAAATCGTGTGTCGGCTGATGGCGAGCACTGGTTTATGGTGTTTGTTGAAGAATGAGTCTTTAGTGCTTGAGCGCCATAAAATCCAATAGGTTTGTCTGTGCCGCAGACAAGGGAATTCTAATGTTTTAAGTTCATCTAATATAGCTTTACTCATTTCATTTCCGACGAAGGACCCAACTTGAGACGTGACAATTCACCTCTCTTCACGACACACAGACTTCTTTCTCCGAAGTCGAGAACTTCAAGTAACTTTTGCTGATGGATCTTATAACTTGTCTTCTTGTTACAGGGTTTAAATTATCTTATTTTATTTTAAATCTGAGTCGCCTGCGTTTACGCCAGTAGTCATTCAACACCACTGGCCTTCCTGTGACACTGTTATAATAGCTACATTCAGTATGATACATTTCATAATAGCAAACCATTTCTCTGCGTTCTTAATCCATTTCGGTCATTGTGCACAATTTGTCCACATCTTCTGTTTGCTCATTTGATTGATATTCCTTGGAAGAATGCCCGGAATTGGCTAGTTATATATCCAACCCTTTCTTTACAAGCCGTGAATTAAACTGCGACAAGTACTTATTTATTTAAGGGCATTCTTTTAAGGAAAAAATTCAATGTAGGTTGACATTCTTACTTTCTGAAAATCCTTTAGAATCGTCGCCTTCTTGAGTAATAGTTGGGTCATATAACACATTGAAACCACTCATATCCCTCTCTCTCTCTCTCTCTCTCTCTCTCTCTCTCTCTCTCTCTCTCTCTCTCTCTCTCTCTCTCTCTTACTCTCTTTCCCTCTTTCTTTCTCTCCCTCTCTCCCTCTCCTTCTTTTGCTACCTTACCCCTCTGTTTTTCTTTCTGTATATATATATATATATATATATATATACACACAGACTACGGGTTGGACAAAATAATGGAAACACCTAGCATCATAGCATCATAATTTTGAAATATCTATAAAACCGTCAAAAGCTTGTTTATTTTTATGGTTTTTGATTTACTGTTAGTGTTGCTTAATATGTTTTGCTAAAATTGCTGTTTCTTTTCAGATATCATCAGAAAAACGTAATTAAAATTCATTAAAATGACAGATCTATCGGACTTGGAAAAAGGTCGAATTGTTGGTGTTCCTTTGGCAGGCGCTAGCGTAACGAGAACAGCTGAATTGTTTGGTGTATCAAAAAGTACTGTCTCGAAAGTAATTACACCCTTTGAGAAAGACGGAAAAACCTCCTCGTCGAAACAACACTCCGAAGAAAATCAAAACTTTTAGATAGGAACCGTCGGACTCTTACACGAATTGTTACAAAAGATCACAAAAGTACAGCTCCCAAAATTACTACAGAGCTTAATGATCACCTCGAGATCACAGTCTCCACAAAAACTGTTCGGCGGGAGCTGCACAAAGCCGGATTTCGCGGGAGAGCTGGAATACACACACACACACACACACACACACACACACACACACACAAGCAATGAAGCAAACATTGTCGCCCGATATCCATAACACGAAAATTTGACAAACCTTCAATCGCCGTTTTGAGTATCTGTCAATTTATCTATCTAACTATCTACCCACCTAACTGTCTATTGATGTATCTATCCATTTATCTAGCTATGTATTGGTTTATCGATCTATCAGTTTATCGAACTAACCATCAATAGTTATATACACGTCTCCGCAACACCAAACTAGCAAATTGCGTTTTATTTACTTTTAAACATTGACAATATATCTGCCACGTAAATAGCCTTCTATCATCCTTACTATAATTCTCCCTGGTGTTTTTCAGACTAAATATCTCTCTCTCTCTCTCTCTCTCTCTCTCTCTCTCTTTATTTATCTATCTATCTATCTATCTATTTCTATCTATCTATCTACTTATCTTTTCTTTTCTCTGGTGGTGCCATCATACCAATATTTATTCTCCGGACATCAGATTTTAATAGCTTGAATCTAAATACCATTCATCCAAAAAACACTGTTGTGTCGACGCCCCCAGGCGAAGAACTAGGATCTCCCAAAACATATAAATAGAGGTAGTCTGGCCGTAGTAGGAGTGTTGAGTAGCAGTCGAGTAGCAGTTGTGTAGCGGTTGAGTAGAGATCATCGGAAGGTGCTAGATAGCAGTAGCTTGAGACATAACAAAAGCAAAAAAAAATTAGGCGTCTGCAATGATTATGGAAACAAGCTTTTTCTCAAACTTCTCATGCCTTTCTACATTTACAATGTTGTTGCTTCCTGCTAGTTGAGTGAAGGCACACTGGAGTTCAAGAGTCATGGTTCAAATCCAGATGGTAGGCAGGATAGTAATACGAAGAATATTTTAGTTACGTAAGCCAAATATGTGGGAAATGTATATATATAGGCGTAGGAGTGGCTGTGTGGTAAGTAGCTTGCTTACCAACCACATGGTTCCGAGTTCAGTCCCACTGCGTGGCATCTTGGGCAAGTGTCTTCTACTATAGCCTCGGGCCGACCAAAGCCTTGTGAGTGGATTTGGTAGACGGAAACTGAAAAGAAGCCCGTCGTATATATGTGTGTGTATATATATATATATATATATATAT
>NC_068992.1:48745561-48747143 GCF_001194135.2 Octopus bimaculoides
ACAACCGATTCTGGTGTGTTTATGTCCCCCGTCACCTAGCGGTTTGGCAAAAGAGAACGATAGAATAAGTACTAGGCTTACAAAGAATAAGTCCTGGGGTCGATATGCTCGACTAAAGGCGGTGCTCCAGCATGGCCACAGTCAAATGACTGAAACAAGTAAAAGAGTAAAAGAGTATATATACCTTGGTGTTTTTCAGTGTCCCCATGTACATATGTGGAAAAATGAGTATATTAAAAAAAAATTTTCTACAATGTCTTTTATAGTGTTAAATTTTGAATATATAGAAATTTGATGAGAAAAGAAAACGGTGAGCCCCCACACATATGTATACTGACACATATCAATTTTCTTTTCTTAATTTTAAGTTTCATTTTGTAGATATATGTGATGTGTATCAATATGTATGTGTGTGCCCCATCAATATTTTTTTTCGTATTAAATCCTGATATAACAGTAATCTACACACTCTGAAATGTATTTGTGGAAAATTTGATGGAAAAAAATGTTCATTTTTCTGATAGTTTTGAGAAAACGAAGGACACTTGTCAGAATTTTCCGAGAATCCTCAAACTACCCTTGCAAAAATATTTTCACAATAAATTCTAATATTATCGGAATCTACACGATGCGTAAAAACTGTAGCCCGCAAATGAACACTTCGCTCATGCCGGTTACTTATATTATTGCACATGCATAACCAGAAGTCCATAATTATCATGTATTTTTTTAAATTATAATTGAAGATATTTATGTTAAAGCAATGGCTATACATACACAAATGTGCCCCACCGATTTTGTGTACTCATAACTTCCACCAAAATGAATATTTTTCGAATGAAGCTTTCTACAAATATGCTTCAGATGGTCTACATTTCAAATTATATCTGAATTTCTTTAGAAAAAGAAGTGTTTTCGGGGAGGTGAGAAAAGGATTTTCAGAAAATTCAAACAAGTCGGAATTGATACCTTATGACTTTCAAAATAATGGGTATTTTTAAATGAAAATTTCGACAAATATGTTTTGGGTTACGATTATATCGGATTTTAATAAGAAGATAAAAATTGGTGGCACAGCACAGAAACATATTGACACACTTGGTCTTTTTTTTTTTGGAAAAAGTTATGTCATCAAAAATTCCGATATAATCAGAATCTACACTATCTAAAGCGCATTTGTAGAAAATTTCATTAAAGAATATCAATTTTTCTGAGATATATGATGAAATTCGTTGGAGCACATATTGGTAGGCAGGGTGCAGCTACCTACAGCCTGTTACTGCATGTATTACGGGAAGTTCATAGGAGACATGCATTTTTTGAATAATAATCGTACATATATGTGCGCGCGTGTGTGTGTATGTGTGTGTATAGATAGAGAGACACACATACACAGACACATACATGCATGCATGCATACATACATACACATACATACATACATACATACATACATATTTCTGCAAGTTTGTGTCTTTGTGCATGTCTTTATTTTCGAATGACATTAGTATGCATGACATAATATATTTGCATACGGATGTCAGTATATTGAATTATATGCATATATACGTGTATATATATA
>NC_068992.1:48747290-48749494 GCF_001194135.2 Octopus bimaculoides
TATATATAATTAACTAACACGCACACACTTATACATATCTGTGTGAATTCCTGTGTGTCGCAATATTTTTATATTATATAAATCTATGTAAAAGAATATATATGAAAAAAGGATATCTGCCTATTTATATGCACACACATACATACATGTTTATTAAGAGCTATTTTTTAATATACGTAAACAATTACCGGCAGCTTCTTGTCTTTTGTCCTCAACTCAGATGGAAGTTTCAATATAAATGAAGAATGTTTTGTGTACGGAATTCTGTACATCACCCTTTTAACATATTCATCTAAATTCATGCTTTTGGCAACTCAACTCTTTTCCTTTTTAATTATGCAAATATTGCCTTTAGCCAATAATATATGTAACTTTTTTTATTTTGCCAACACTTAGGCACAGAACAACTGATTTCTGCAGACTTTATTCTGCTGGTGAGTTCCGAATAAACCGAAACATATGTCCATAGTTCTCCCATTGCCTGCAGAGATTATATTGAACTTTCCTTAACTTGCCAAATTCATTGTTAATTTCATGAAGCTAATTCTCCTTCTACAATAATAAGCAACTAAACAAAAACTCGAATGTACATACTGTGTTTATGATAACTATACATGTGTGTGTGTATGTGTGTGTATGTGTGTATGTGTGTGTGCGCGTGTGGTTATGGTGTTGCATATTCAATCATATATTCAAGAGTTTGATATTTGCACCACCAAGATATGGGGTGCATTCTTGAGCAGAGCAACTCATTTTGTATTGTATTAATATAGATATCGTCAAAATAAATATCGTCCAGTGGCTAATTGGTGCGGCCTTTTCTCCTTTCAGCTTTCACAACCGCGATGTTAGGCTGGATCAAGGATAGGAGGTTCGTTCATGATGGCATAAACTTCTCAATCATTTCACGAAAGCATGATTCAAACCAATAGATTATATTCTCTTGTGAGTTTGTATGAATGTGTGTGTATATATATATATATATATATATATATACGTTTATATATTCGTTTTACAAGATTCTTGATGTGAAATCGTGTGTTGAAACAGATATTGTTGTATTTGGGGATGGACATGTTGCCAGTTTAGCCGAGAAAAACGCACGCACTAATATATTTGGTGTTAATTTGCTTCAGCTTTATTTTATTTCTTTACATTAATCGTATTTCGGACAGAGCTTTTTTGTCACACTTCTGTGACCTCATCAGTGGTCCTGTGCTTTCTTCTTTCTTATTTTGTGTCTTACCTTACTAACGATCAGCCATTTTGTATTTTGTATTCCTATTGTGTGTGTCTTTATTTGCGCATGCGTTATGCTCCTATATGTGTCCATGTTTAGTAAGTGCGTGTGTGTGTATGGGGAGTGCCTGTATTATCTCTATCACCTGTGTATAACCATTCGTTTAATTTGTTTTTATTTATTTGTTCATGTGTTTATACCTACTTCTTATTATTTTTTCTATTCTTTATTTTTTTGTTTGCATTTAATTTAATTCAATTTTGTTAACGTATATAGTTATTTAATTCCATTTGTTTTTCTGTGTAATGTATTATATTTTGTTCATATTGTTATCAGTTTATGGGCATCTTATTCTGTCATAGGTTGTGGTGTGTTGGGTGTGTGTGCTAGTGTTCCATTCTAGTTTCCTCTTCAGGCTAGGTTTATCTTCTATTATGTGTGTAGCTTCTGTAATTTGTCTATGCATCTGTTCTATGTATGGACAAGATTTTAACTTCTATGTTGTTGAGTGAGCCCCCGTGTTCTTGCACGGCGTGCTAGTACAGGAATGAGGAGCTCTTCTCTTCCTTAAGTTCCCTCCAATGCCCATTTACGCGCTCTCCTATGCTCCGTGTCGTTTCCCTTACGTACGTCGTTGTCTTGTTACTGCATCGTCCCTCTGTACATTTTATACTATAGACTACATTTTTGGCTCCAGTGCCACTTTTAACTTTCAAAAATGTTTAAGTCTACGTAACGTATTGAGTTCTTTATATACAAATCAGAATATCTATATTACAGCATATTTGGACATGTGTGTGACTGTCTGGCAATGGGAAATTGTGTATCTATATATATATGCACATATATGTGTATATGTGTGTTTGAAAACATATATATGTGCACACTTTTATATTTACATAGTGATATATAAATATAAATAAATGTGTGGATATATATATATATATATATATATATATATATA
>NC_068992.1:48750250-48750740 GCF_001194135.2 Octopus bimaculoides
TTATCAATTTATGTGTTCAACGTTAGAAGTGCTTATTATAATTTTTTTGTGTATTTCTTTTTCATTATTACATTCTACCATGAACGATACCATCATCATCATCATGACCACCATCATCATCAACGCTATCGTCATCATCATCATCATCATCATCATCATCATCATCATCATCATCATCATCATCATCATCATCATCATCATCATCATCATCACAATAACTTTCAACGTCAATAACTAACCAGAGGAAGGAAATGGTAAAAGTAGGTAAACGTCTAACATATATTTTGAGGACAACAAATACATAGACATACAGGAACACACACATATACATATATATTTATGTATATATGTGAGTAACTATATATCCATATATAAAAGTATTTCCATATATACATACACATATATAAATGCATATATGTAAATACACTTACACATACACACATATATATAAATATATATATATATATTAATATATATATATATATATATA
>NC_068992.1:48751863-48752467 GCF_001194135.2 Octopus bimaculoides
TTATTATTATTATTATTATTATTATTATTATTATTATTATTATTATTATTTTCATTATTATTACTATTCTTATTGTTGTTGTTGTTAATGTTATTCTCATTATTATTAGTACTAGTACTATTATTATTAATATTAATATTTTTATTTTTGTATATGTTACACTTCTTTTGTATTTTATACTTATTTTTGATATTCTACTGAGGTTGAATGCTCTCACAAACATTTAAAATTTTTCAAAAACGTAGAGTCATTCAAAACGACAGGAAAACAACACGCACACGACACTCTAATACGGGCAAACAAACTCCGTCTCACTCACTTTCACTCCATCTCTCCCTCTTTACCTCTCTCTCACTTTTCTCTCCTCTCACTTACACACACACACACACATACACTCTCTCTCTCACTCTCTCTCTCTCTCTCTCTCTCTCTCTCTCTCATAGGAAGACATATAGAGCTGTGCTTAAACTTAACTGTGTTCATTTTTTAATCAATAATTCACATCGTTTTTATGTGGTTTTAAGTCGAGATTTTACGTGAGGCGGGTATGGGAGACATTTGAATCAGCCCATTATCTAATCCGTCTATATATATATATATATAT
>NC_068992.1:48753918-48754487 GCF_001194135.2 Octopus bimaculoides
TATATATATATATATATATATATTATGTATATGTATATATGTATATATATAGAAAGAGAGAGAATTAGATGGATAGAAGCATATATAGATTACAGATATGTGCATCCATAGATTTCTTTTAGGTTATCAGATTATAGCTACATCTGACATACTATACATGTATATGCGTGTATTTATATAATATATGACGATGTGCATTAAGACAGTTATTTATTCGTTTCTATAGTGTTCTTTATTTAATGAATCGCAGAGTTAAGTGAAAACTCAATCGAAGGAGTTCCATTACTCTTAGATAGAAAGGAGCGTATATTTTTTAATAATATTGTTCTATCTTAATATAATAAGTATTTTATATACATTCATTTGTTATTTTTTATTGGTTGATATATACATTCTCTTATTATTATTATTGTTGCATTTTGACCTGAAGATTAGCTATATTTTTTAATAGAATTTATTTGTGCTTTTACTTATTATTTTTTCTATATGTGATAGATTTTCATCGATGAGTTCATGAAACTTGGTTCTTCTCCCTAAAACTATATATATATATATATATATATATATAT
>NC_068992.1:48754923-48757209 GCF_001194135.2 Octopus bimaculoides
ATATATATATATATATATATATATATACGACGGACGTCTTTCAGTTTCCGTCTATCAAATCCACTCACAAGGCCTTTGTCCGCCCGAGGCTATAGTAGAAGACACTTGCCCAAGGTTCCAGGCAGTGGGACTGAACCCGGAACCAGGTGGCTGGTAAGCAAGTTACTTACCACACGGCCACTCCTGTGCCTATACACATATAAATGTGCGTGTGTATGTGTGTGTGTACGTCTATTTTTACGTTTGTGTGTGTCTCACTTCATACGGCAGACTTAGCGTTTTGGTGTGATCAGTTTTGGATGTTAATCCAGATAAATGCATATTCTATTTGTTATTGTATACGCGTGTATGAGTATGATATATCAGAGAATATCAGACAGACAAACAGACAAACAGACAACCAGCCAGGCAAACAGACAGACTGACTGACAAAAAGACAACCAGACCGACAGAAATGTAGACACACTGTCAGATAAACAGACAGAAGACAGACAGACAGACAGATAGATAGATAGATAGATAGATAGATAGATAGATAGATAGATAGATAGATAGATATATAGATAGATAGATAGATAGATAGAAAAAATAAGAGGAAGTTCAGAAAAATGAATCTGATTGACCGAGATATGGACAGTAAGAGACTGAGGGAAGGGCAATTCTTGTGTTGAGTGTTTGTGTGTTTGTATGTATATGTCGGTGTGTGTGTGTGTGTCTATGTGCGAGTAAGCGATTAAACGAATGTTTGTTTATACGAAACAATATTCATTTTTTTTTTTTTCTAATGATAGACATAGAATATATGCAAATAGAACGGAATAAAAGAAAATCTGGCCCGCTTACCACAATGAAAAACAAAATAGAACACAGACCTCCATCACATATATCTGCTATGGTCATGCTTAAATAGTTATACACTTGAATAGCAGCATTAAATGTCCTTTTCTGTTTGAATTTTTTTATTTTTCATGATTGTCTATTGAATTTGTTTTCATCTGTTATTTGAGGGAAAATATTTATTGCGTTTAACTATAGGAACATATAATGTACGTATATACATATGTATTCGGATGCGTGAGTGGTATACATATACAAAGAAAGAGAGAGAGAGGATAAGAGGATTTTTCGTCAGGATGACTCAACCTTAATAGGTATGCATTCTGAGTGCTCAAATAGGTGTGCCATCAAAATTCCAGTTAGACCAGCAGTTGAATTTGGGGTTGCATGATTGTCTTGTTTAAAAAAAGACTAATGATTGCTCCCCTTTCAGACAGTAGGTATAGGTGATATTAGTGACGAAAGGCAAAGAATTCGTCAAGGCAGGATAGAGACATTTCATTTCATTCAATTCAATATAAAAAGCTTTGCTACATGACGGAGTGGTAGAAATATTACCACTCGTTATGTAGCAATATTCTAAAAAAATTTTAGATTGAGGTAAATAAAATCAAATATGTTTGTCTTGCCTAGACTAATTGTTTACATTTCCTCACTACTTTAACCTGTACATATGTGTGTGTATATGTACATATATAGATTTCTGTATGTATATATATATACATATATATATATATATATATATGGTAAATGAAAGACGGAAGATGGAATATAGGAGAATTTATTATTTACTATATCGAAGACATCTATGTGTGTGTGTAAATAAAATTGAATAAGTTAGAGTCACAGGAAGGAATACATTTTCCTTCCTGTTGACTCTAACTTATGCAATTTCATTTTCACACATTACGTATGCCAAAATCTAGACTTAGAAATATATCGTAATACTTCCAGATATTCGGTAATTCTTAGGGTAAAAAAGCTATATACTGTACTCTGCTGCGTTCTTAACGGAATATACCTTATATATGTGTGTTTGTGTCTGTCTGTGTATTATTCTTTAACAAGAATATTATTGACTGTGGCTTCCACGTTTTAGCCATCGTACTTCGAAATCACAATGAATGCTATTCTTGATGAAGAATAATAAGTTCGTAGTCTACCAAATATCTTGAGTAATCCTTCAGCTTAATGTTAAACTGTTTTTATTATAACACGAGAGCAAACAGATATATATAAATATGTATACATACATGCATATAGATAGATAGATAGAAAGAAAGAAAGATAGATAGATAGATAGATAGATAGATAGATAGATAGATAGATAGATAGATAGATGGATGGATAGATGGATAGATAGACAGACAGACAGATAGATATAAATATATATATGTGTATGTATATGTATATATATATATATATATATATATATATATATATATATAT
>NC_068992.1:48758829-48764393 GCF_001194135.2 Octopus bimaculoides
TATATATATGCAAGTCGATCCCTCTTGGATTTACTGCAATGTAATAACATACCAGAGTTTAACGACCTGCAATTAACTGAGCTCTTAATTAGTGTTGATATAACTTTTGATGTTTATGCATCAATACTTTGTATGGATACACATATCTGCGTGTATATATGTATTTATATATGCATGTATAAGTGTTTGTATGTATGTATGTTTGTGTTTGTGTGTGTGTGTGTGTGTGTGTGCTTGCATGTGTGTGTATGTATGTTTAAATATATTTAACTAGCATAGAAGAACAAGCACATAAATACACTTCGTTACAATGTTTTTCTTGAAGGACCTCGTATAAAACATCATAGTGTGTTTAATTATGTGGGAGTGTCTTCGCCATTTCATGTGGATTCTTGGCATTTCTTAAACGAATTATTAAACTATAAAAAATAAGGATATCACTAAACAAATTTTGTGTATTATTGCCAGAGGAATTACCAGTAATACACTTACTTGCTTTGGTCTATTAGTTTCCATTTGTACACGTAGGTGTGTCAGTCTGAACATATACATACATACTCTTACACATACACACATATATATATATATATACGTATGTATCTATGTTTGTATATATACATACATTTTATGAATGTGTGTATTTATATAGTTTCTTTTAACATCAAATAATATATAAAAACGTCAAATTGAAATATCGATCTATAACTGAACATCATTAATTTTGAATAGAGAAAGATTGACAGTGACTTCGAAATTTTGACTCCTTGACCGTCATTATTCGGATGACGATTAATAAGACGAAACGTCGAGGCCTTTGTTTACATTTTCCTTTAAAAAATTAGTATGTACACATGTATGTGTGCATTGTTGTAAGTAAATAAGTAGCAATGACAGACAGACAGACAGACAGACAGACAGACAGACAGATAGACAGATAGACAGACAGATAGATAGATAGATAGACAGATAGATAGATAGATAGATAGACAGATAGATAGATAGATAGATAGATAGATAGATAGATAGATAGATAGATAGATAGATAGATAGATTGATAGATAGATAGATAGATAGATAGATTATTTCTTTATCACGAATGTCTCTTCTGAAAAAATGTGACAGTTTATGACAAAGGGAGATAATTCCGTTATGTAATATTACATTAATAATCTTTAAATCCGGAGGTTGTAAGAGCAAGACTCTAAATAAAGAGCTCTTCTTCTAATGTCCGCATTTGTTCAGTGGATATTACAAACAGGAAGTGACGTTTAGACATAATCAGAGAGTCTACTTTATTATAACTTACTTTAATATTGTAGAATAATTAAATTACTGTTCTAATATGATTTACTGAATACGATATATATATTTTTGCAGACGGCTTACACCATTATTGTAACAAAATACGATTTTTAAAAATTGTGAAATTAAATTATGTCAAAGTAAGATCTTTGTAATGGTAGATTTTTTAAACTTTTAACAATGTAACGTAATCTAAATTTGTTATAGTTTGCAAAATAATTAACTCTATAGGTTTTTCTTCTTTTTTTTTAGGTTTGTTTGTTTCCATTTTTCTGTGTTTTCTTTTTAATAAATCTTTCTTTCTATTTCACACATTAAATAATATAGTATTTAGCTTTAATTTTTATAGAAGACTTTGTTTAGAATAGATTAATGAAAATAAATTGTCTACAAAAGAAACAAATGTACGCCTCGTTGTCTGATTCAGCGGTCAATTTGATTGTTGTTTTCCCGAAATTATTCATTTTGTTGTTGATGTTGTTGTTGTTGCTGTTGTTCCTGCAGCTGCTGCTGTTGTTATCATAATTACTGTTGTTGCTGTTACTTTTCGTTGCTGTTGTCGTTATTTTTGTTGCTGTAGACGTCGTCATTGTTATTGTTATTGTTGCTGCTGCTGTTGCAATTCTTGTCATCGTTCTTGCTGTGGTTGTTTACTTAGAACCAGCTTTTAATCATCAGACTTATAATGAAAAACATCCCATCTGTGGCCATCCAATTATTGTCTTCATTTGGGTTTTTTGTTTAGTTTGTTTTTGTATTGTTTTGTTGTTGTTCTTGTTTTCTCGAGGGTGATTTAGGCATGATTTGCCTGCTATTTCTAGCAGGTCACACGATCACTTATAACTCCATTATTAAATTGCTTTGCCAAAGTGATCCACCAAAACTGAAGCGTGTAACTTGTAGAAAAGTACCCGAAAGTAAATCATTAGAATTAGCCGATATTTTTTTCTCCAGTTTGTAACTCGGGCAAAAATCAATGAGATATTAAAACGCTATCGTTTTACATAAAACAAAACTTATTTGGCGAATAAGATTCATTTTTGACAGCAACGGTACACTACAGTTCCAATGGAATCTTTTATCGGGTATTTACGCACAGAAATTCTGGTCCATAATTTTACCAAATTCAATCCAGCAAAAGAACCCTTTTAAATTTCAGTTTCTCATTATCTCTACGAATATTCTATTGTTGCTGTGGTTTCGTCCGGCTCATAACTGTCTCATTTACACTTAATTTATGGTTTTATATTAACTACTACATTACATAATCGCCATTACACTGCATCAGTAATGTCAATTTTCAAAGTCAAAATTGGTGGTGGACGAGTTGATGGTGCTTTGCTTTGTAAGGAAGAAATTTCACTTGGGGGCTGAGAAGAATGGATATACAGATAAATATACAATAAATGAATAAATAAATAAATTTTAATAGAGGGAGAGAGTGAGAACCCTGTCGATATATGATAAGGAAAGCAAAAGGGTCTGTCAACTGAATGCAAATATCAATATGTCATCTAAACTCGATTCGACTTTAATTCACGGCAGACATATTTTTCAATATTTGTAAATTTCTATTGAGACTTTAGTTACTACTAAATTTAGCAGGAATATTTCTTTCTCTCTCTCTCTCTCTCTCTCTCTCTCTCTCTCTCTCTCTCTCTCTCTCTCTCTCTCTCTCTCATGCTTTCTCTTTCTCTCTCTCTCTCTCTTGCTCTCTCACTTTCTCACTCTCTCTATCTTTCTCTCACTCTCTCTTTCACACACACGCATACACCCATACCCTCTCCCTCTCCCTTACCTATCTCTTTCATTATATATGCGCCACTCATTCTCTTTCATTTTTCATCTGCATCCCTCTCTCTCGCTCTCCCCAACATCTCTAGATTATCGATATTTTCAATATTATATTTATATTTCACACAATCCAACTAAAAGCCCAACTGTGTAATCTATTTATACTAATGCACAAATCTATAGATTTTAAGACTTCACTGGTTTTTCGGCAATTTCTGTGAATTAAGGTACGTGCGGATGTGTAGATTACATGTGTGCATGTCTGTTTCATATCTGCGTATTCCATATACATATGTGTGTGTCTGCGTACGTGTGTGTATGTATATGTATGTACATGTGTATGTGTGCGCGTGTGTGTGCGTATGTGTGTGCAAAGGTATATCTAAAGTAGTATGGGTGGGAGCGGGGATTGATTACGTGTGCGTATATGTGTACGTGGGTACTTCTATAAATCGATGTGTGTCGTATTGATGAGAAGGAAAATAAATAAACTCTGTTCGGCAGTGATAACAGAGGTTTAAGTGTCGACATACCTTAAATAGTTGTTATATTTATGGCGGCAACTTAAGGTGATACTGTTGGATCATATCGAAAAATACCTGGTAAGGTATTTGGTTGTGCATATTCCTTATTTACTTACGGTTCGTCTTCGCTCTGCGACACACAGCCTGCGGTCTGGAAAGATATGACATTCACTGAATCATCTCTTTGGCGAACACAGATTAATGAATTAAATGCATAAACTTTCATGTATATGTGTGTGTGTGTGTGTGTGTGTGTGTGTGTGTGTGTGTGTGTGTGTGTGTGTGTGTGTGTGTGTGTGTGTGTGTGTAAACCCGCATAACTTCTGAAGTTTGCAACTAATGTTCTTCAAACTGGAAATATACATCACTTATGTTCCAGAGATGGTTTTAGACTCTTAAAATTTTCACATAATGTGTAACAGGGCCTCTGGGGCCAGAAAATCCCATTTCCTGGAATAAGTACGACTACTGTACAGAAGAGAGGTAACTCTTTGAGATGTAACTTTTCTTAAAATTTGTTAAAATATTGATATATTTACTTTCTTTATTAACGCACAGTTATCACCTTAGTTTGTTATGTCATATTTCTTGACATAATGTCTCCAAAAAAGAGATCTTCCATTGGTCGAAAAACAGAGGTAGCAGAGAAATTGAAAAGAAGGAGAGCAAATAAATTGTTACGAGACAATCACAAAATGCTGCATGTACAGCTATTGCAAGAGCAATGGGAAGCGATGAGCAACGTTAGTATTCGCCTGGCCAGGAATGCTGCATTAACAGCTTCAGCCAATCCCCACCCCTTACTACGTCATTTTTTTTCATGTAGATTTCTTTCGTGTGGTGCTGTTGAGCGCACCTACAGGCTTAATTTATCACATAGATGTAGTTCCTATGTCTCCTAATTGTTCCGCGTGGTAGCGGCAGCGCCGAGAGCCGCAAAAGAGAGTACATCCACTCAGAGCTTTTTGGTGCGCTCTAAAGCCACATATGCCCCACACACTTTTTCACAAGGTTAGGGCCTAGAATCATCCAAACGGACACATGGTATTTCACTTCGCCGAATAAACACTTCATTTATTCCACAAATCTTTTGTGATCAATGCTGCACTTGCTTGTATGACTTGCTTCAACTAAACTGTACCATATATACAAGCTATGCCTTTTAAATGCCGAGCAACGCCGGGTATGTCTGCTAGTATATATATGTGTGTGTGTGTGATTAGTTATTTTAACAATGCCCATCCTTTCCTTTCATGTATTTTGTTTTAATAATTACTGCTCTATTCTTTAGATTGTGCTTCCTTTCTGATAAATGTTTTATTGACTATATATACATATATATGTATACATATATAAATATATATATACATATATATGTAAGTATATGTATATGTATATACTTATACACACACACACACATACACACGCACGCACACACACATAAATATATATATAAGCACACGGTCTTTGCTCAGCGAAGTAATGCAAGTCTAGTTCTACTTATGCAGGTTATGTGTAAATAACAACAGTTAAGGGTTGAGAACAGTTGGAGACTGGTAGCAACCCAGATATCATAGGTTAGAAGTAAATCGCTGATATAATTAGAGAAGAGAAATTGTATAAGATCATAACCAAACCGAATTACTGTATAGTTGAGGACGTTATGAACAGAGAATAGTTCTAATAGACTCAACGATGAAATATTCTAATAGCAATTCTGATGCAAGAAATGAGTCAATAATAGAACCGAAGGCGTGAAAAATTAATTAGGTTGTTCTGGTATCAGACATGGGTGAAATATTTTCTGGTTTTGTCGTAAATGCTGCACTTGCCTGTATCACATCTTTCAATTTAGCTGTACCATATAAACAAACCATGCCATTTAAATCCCGAGCAATGCCGGGTATATCTGCTAATATATATATATATATATTAGCAGATATA
>NC_068992.1:48764949-48765662 GCF_001194135.2 Octopus bimaculoides
TATATATAAGCACACGTTCTTTGCTCATCGAATTAATGCAAGTCTAGTTCTACTTATGCAGGCTGTGTGTAAATAACAACAGTTAAGGATTGAGATCGGATTGAAAACTGATAGCAACCCAATATCATAGGTTAGAAGTAAATCGCTGATATAATTAGAGAAGAGAAATGGTATAAGACCGTAACCAAACCGAATTACTGTATAGTTGAAGACGTTGTGAACAGGGAACAATTCTAATAGACTCAGCGATGGAATATTCTAATAGCAATTCTGATGCAAGAAATGAGTCAATAATAGAACCGGAGGCGTGAAAATTAATTAGGTCGTTCTGGTATCAGACATGGGTGAAATATTTTCTGGTTTCCAAGGCAAGAAGATTGCATTCACTTTCAACAATGACAGGAAGGTTATAAGTGAGTGAAAGGTCCTCTATGTGTACGTTCGACCTCAGAAAAATCAGTCGAACAACATTCGTAATCATAAATTACTACAATATTTAATGTAGTATTGAATATATTAAGCTGAGGTGGTCATGTCTCAAACGTCTCCGATCGTACGTCTATTTGGTCTGAATTGATATAAAGCTAAACAATACGGGAAGAAGCTTTTAGTGTGTTTTGTAAAAAAGTTGGAGGTTGTTTAACCCGAGGTGATCGTTGATAGATCAGATATGTGATCAGTTATTTTAGCAATGGCCATCTATTCTTTTCATA
>NC_068992.1:48765995-48767280 GCF_001194135.2 Octopus bimaculoides
TATATTGAAATGGTTACTTAATGTTAGCGTACAAACTGGTTAATAGAATCACTCGAAATTTTTCGCATGACAAAAGTTTCGATTGCAGTCATGCTTCGTTGCTCACGATTCAAGCTATAAGCTTCGATTGTCTTTACCTGTTGATCATATCTTGTCACACAGACTTCTCACCGGACACAGGTCTCAGCTCGCTGCTAACTGAACGTATCAGTAGTTAAACTTACCCTTCTTTATATCACCGACACTTCGTTGACAACAAAATATCAGATTGGACAAATCTGGTCTCACGTCACCACTCCCGCGAATTGTTTTAATCAGATTCCAAGAATTTTCTTTTTTTTTTTTCTTTCGCAAAGAAAACTATTGGTCAGATTGCTGCTGGTATCGTTCGTTGATGTATAGTTCTTGGACGGCATCAGTTAGACTTTTCATGACGTCATCACTCAATTAAAAAGGATATCTTATTTTGTTGTTTATTAATTCTTGCAACTGGAAAACAATCTAGGTTCAATTTGAAGCAGAGAGCTGTAACATACACAAGGTGATTCTTTACAAATATCTTAATCGTCTTTCAGATGCTGAGAGTGGAATTAGATTGGCAATCGGCAGCGGTTCTAGGATTGGCTGCACGTATTTCTGACGTTAGAATTCGCTAAGGCGTCCTTTCATAAGATGGGTAAACTGTAAATACATATGAAGGAAATTTGATGGGAGAATTTGGAATAAATAGCCGACTCGTATTACGACTCTTGAGAAGGTTGACAGAGTCAGAGAAAGTGTAAGTTGTTTTCCTCAGCTCAAATAACAGATTGTGCCTCAATACGGTATCATAAAGGAAGACACAGAATGGAGTTTTTCTTTCATGTTATATTTATATTCTTTAATAATACCAACTGCGCAATAATATTATCCACTTTAAAATTTTATTGAATTTGTTTTTAAAATTTTTATAATCTACTGTTTAAACTACGTTTGACTCGTGATGTGTGTGTATGTATATGTTTGTGTGTGTGTGTGTGTGTGTGTGTGTGTGTACATTTGTACAAATAGAGATAAAAAGAGAAGAGAGTGAGTGAGAGAGAGAGAGTAAGTGAGAGAGAGAGTGAGTAGATAAAAGAAACGAGACAAAATATAGAGTTTGATGAACAATATTTCCCTGACGTAGCTGTCTCTTCGAATTCTATTATTTAACACTACATACACTCAACCACACATGCGCTCAGACACACACGCACAGATGCATAAAATATATCGGTGAATATATATATACATATATATATATATA
>NC_068992.1:48767397-48767856 GCF_001194135.2 Octopus bimaculoides
AGACAGACAGACAGACAGACAGACAGACAGATAGATAGATAGATAGATAGATAGATAGATATATAGATAGATAGATAGATAGATAGATAGATAGATAGATAGATAGATAGCGTATGAAACCCCATAAATTCTAGATCAAGGTAGTAAATCTCATCAAGAAACTCACTTAATATATACCAACACACATCAATACACACATGCCCACCTACACACAAACACACACACACACACAGGCGCCAACCCCTCACCATCACGATCAAACTTATAATCCCTTCCGTTATTTTAAAGGGATCGATGCGAAAAATAAAAATCAAAGACTCCTGAATATCTGTGTTAGTGAGCGCGCGAGTAAGCGTGCGTGTGTGCGTATGTGTGCATGTATATGTATATATATGTACATGTGTGTGTATATATATATATATATATACGTATATATATATATAAATATATATATATATA
>NC_068992.1:48772185-48772830 GCF_001194135.2 Octopus bimaculoides
ATATAAACGCACCTTTATATGTGTGTATATACACACATACACACATATGCATATATATGTATATACCAATATAAGTATATCTATCTATATATATATATTCAAACTTTATGTGAGATGTATTGATTTTTTTTCTGTTTACTTTTCATACCGATTCATCCTGGTTGTATTTGAGGAATATTTTTACAGATATTGCTCTAATTTTATGATTTAAGTTTATATAAATAATTGTTGGAATCATTTATGTTGAGTTTTCTGTCTCTAAAGAGTTCTGCTTGATTTTCACGACATTTCGAATTCGTTTATGATACGACCCTGTTTTACTTTACGTCAGTCATGGGTATTTAAACAAATCTATTTTTTCAAAGGCCCTTTAGATTCCTGCCGTTGAATATCATAGACGAGAGGTTATTGACTCACATTCATCTTGTGGAACCATGAAGCCAAGTCAATGTCCTGGTTATATTTATATAATTTACTTTAATCTCATTTTATTTTCTCTATTTTTTTGTTTTTTCATTTTGTTAGTTTTAGTTTTGTATTATGTTTTATGTATGTAAACACACACACATATATGCATGTATTCATGTATTTATATATACACATATTTGTTTGTATATATGTATATATATATATATATATATATAT
>NC_068992.1:48773142-48775329 GCF_001194135.2 Octopus bimaculoides
CCTCACAGGAAATCCAGTGAGGATAAATGAAGTACTGAACGAACAGTTCAAAAGTGTTTTTATTACCCCTTTAGGACGCAAGGAAGTAAACAGACCAGCAGAGTTCTTTACTTCTACAACTGTAACCTGGGACGCGCCAGCAATTGATTACATGGAGATTAAAATAATACAGGCCATAGATGAAGCAGACGCAAATTCAGCAGCTAGCCCTGATAGATTCCCAACAATTTTTCTCAAATCATGTAAAGGTGTTCTTTTACAAATCATTACAACTTCTTTTTCAGAGCTTCCTTGTAAGTTGTAAACGCCCAGGTAAATTAGAAGAGGGAATAATATGCCTTATCCATAAAGGGGGAAGCAATGGTGGTGCGAAATATTAGTCATGGAACAAATAGTCCGAATGAAACTAATTGCGTTCCTTGAAGAGAATCACTTGCTTACTGACACCCAGCATGGTTTACGACCAATGAGGAGCTACCTGACAAAGCTATTACGTCAGGGTTTTATAGCAGCTGCTCAACTACTCAAATGTGGATGGCATATATCATGGCTTTGAAAATTCCTTTGATAAAGTTGACCATGGTATGATATGTCACAAGCTGCGTGATTTCAACATATTCGGAAGAGTTGGAGGATGGTTACACGACTTTTGAAAAGACAGATGTCAGGTAATGGTGACCAATAAGGCCACCTCTTAAGAAACACAAATAGTTAGTGGTGTTTCATAGTGCACTGTCTTAGACACACTTCTATTCGTAGTGGTCCTCTCAGATACGCCCTCAGTTATTCAGATAACCACTTTTACTCGTTATGCAGATGACATAGCTAGCAAGAGGAGTCAGAACTCTGGGAGTATTGCGCGCCAGCAGCAAGAGTTGGAAGCAATATACAGGTGGGTTTAAAACAATAATATACAGTTTAATGCTGAAAACTTCTAAGCGACGCGCTACAAGTACTCAAAGCTGAATAGAATTCAAACAGGATACACTGGCTCAAGAAGGATTGCAGTCCCTGAATCAAAATCGGTGGACATTGGCATGAGTAATGATACATCTTTCCAGGTGAGTATTACTAAATTAGCAATAGAATTCATACGACTGGCCGGATGGATCCTCATAAGTTTCAGAACGAAAGAATAGAAGTCATGATGGTCCTCTGGAAGACATTTGTCGTCAGGCGCTTAGACTACTGCTCCCAACTATGGACACCACATATGGAAAAATATGATCAGCGACGATTATCTCAATACCTCATGTCAGCCACTAGGAAATTCTGAAAATACACACGCACATACACACCAAATATCTGACATCTAGAAACTTCTTCCCGCTCGTGTCTTTCCTGCAAGCGTTGACCTGTAACAGCTCAACTAAATGAACCTCAGTGAGAGAACCTGCAATAGCTTTGATTGATCGGAGATCTACTTCCAGTCAACCCAAATCATGTGGTTTGCACAACAGAGACCATTTCAACCAATCAGTACACATTCGCTGCTTACGTATATGTTTTTTTTTTCTTTTGTTTTTTGTTTTTTCTAAATAAGTTGTGCCTCCAAGGAAGTTCAACATCAGATAACTAAAGCTCGGCATAGCGAAAGATGAAAATTAGAACCGAGCGAGTGATACTCCAGATTCGATTAAACTTTTCCCTATTAATGGTAAATCATTACTACTTTGAAATCTTCTCAGGCTCCTTTTGAATATGTGGCGCTGATAGTGGTTCACCTATTACCAGGTTTCTAACAATGAATAATATTGTGATGGTATTTCTTGTACGTACTTGTATGCGCTTACATAAATGTGTGCGTGCGTGCGTGTGGTGTACATATCTGGATGGATGGATGGATAGATGGATAGATTTACGTACATATTTATGTATGTATGTAATGACACTACGATAACGACAAGAATGACAAGACAGATTTAAAGATATTAGTTTCACGATGGAGGAAATGGAAATATGTTTTTGACGTGAAACGTTCGCCACGAAATTGGAACAAAAAGAAGGATTCATATTTTTATTGGATGAAAGAGTGTACATAGAGAGAAAAATCTAAGAACCTACAAAAAGAAATATTCACTTCGAATGAATACATAAACCCTACTGAATAATTTTTATGGACTTACCTCACGTTTTCATATATATATATATGTGTGTGTGTGTGTGTGTGTGTGTGTGTGTGTGTGT
>NC_068992.1:48775339-48776046 GCF_001194135.2 Octopus bimaculoides
ATATATATATATATATATATATATATATATATATATATATATATATATAAGATATGCGTGTAAGTATGTATCTACATCTAAACACCCACGCAAACACAACATACCCACACGCATGCATACACACATAGGCACACACGTTCCGGTATGAACTGAACCGAAATAAAAATTCCATGCTTTTATACTTTCATATTATTTCTATAGAAGAACGCGACTATTCCAAGTGTATTCCCATAAGTCTGTCTGCCATTCCAATAGAAAACATGCTTGAATACTGGCTTTCGTTAAGGGTCACCTTTTATTATAGATTTGCAATTCTACAATTCATTCGCCACATTTGGCCCTATTCCGCTGAGAAGCAACAAAGAGGAATGGAAGAAATAGCGTGGAAGCAGGAAAATCATTTGATAAACACAACACTGTGAATTGGTATGCATTGGTTTTCAGAGAATTTCAGAGTAAATTTGTCTTCTAAATATACCGAGGAAAGCCATTCACATCGACCCGTGTCCAGTGAAGCAACTACGAACCTTCCTTTCAATCTTAACTTGAATTAATCCAACTAATTGAATAAGACCAATTAACATCACTGATTCAGTTAAGCAATTACACACATATAGACACACATACAAAAAACACCTACTCATATACAGACACATATATATATGTATATGTATATACACACACACACACACACACACACACACACA
>NC_068992.1:48776140-48781140 GCF_001194135.2 Octopus bimaculoides
ATATATATACATATATATATATATGTATATATATATGAGACCATGTATGTGTATAACTATATATATATATATATATAAATGTGTGTGTGCGTGTGTAGGTATGCATATGCACAGATATATATTTATATATGCATGTGCATACATGTACACAACTATATCATAATATTCATGTATTTGTGAGTGTGATACATGTGTAGTGTATGCATATATATTTGTTTGTACATGTGTATATGTGCATACGTGCATATATATATGTGTACGTGTATATATGTGTATGCATGTATATATGTTTGCACGTATATATGTATGAACATATCTATATATACATATACATATATATATGTATATATATATATATATATATATATATATATATATATATATATATATATATATATATATATATATATATATATATATATACGCATATGTAAGGATGTATGTATGCATGCATGTATAGATAGATAGATAGATAGATAGATAGATAGATAGATAGATAGATAGATAGATAGATAGATAGATAGATATTCTATGTGGACAGATTCGTGTGTGTTTATGTATACTTGCGTATGAAAGCATGCATGGATATGAGAATTGGTGCATGTGCTCATTCATGTATGTAAATATACTTACATACACACATACACACACACACACATATATATACATACATACACACGCATACACATACATATACACATACATATTTAAACATTGATTTCCACTTCTGCTTTCGTCACAAGCGGTTTAGTTATCCAATCACATGCGAGTGACATGTCAAAATGAATTAATGTAGAAGCTGCAACCAAAGATATTTGCTGTGCAACACAGCTCAGCTGCTATGCAACATTGACGGTGCATTACAGTGCAGCTAGATGAAGCAGGTGGGAATACAGTGCAGAAGGCTTTTTAACCAATATTGCAGCGATAGTAATGCTGTTTCTTATTGGTTCTTTTGCAACATAGTCTAACTCGATTGAATCAGTTCGTACAGCAGGTGGTGGTGTTGTTTGTTTAGCCCTAGGTCAGTCCTGCCTGAATAGATCAATGATCAAAGAGGCCTTCCAGCCATAGCTATCACTTATTTTTATATTATCCAACGTAACCTTTCTATTTTTAAAAGAATAGGAGGTAATTTAAGGGAATTTAATTGCTATTTCTTTTGTTTCGTCGCTTGTACATGCCAGTCTAAATTTTATTAGATATATATTAATATGCCGAAGTTATTTCTAATTAGTGTATTTTTAATACAATTATTTAGTAAGGTTAGAAATGACTGACAGTTATTACTTGTAATTAATTAGGTTAGCTATAATTATGATAGTCATTGCTACTAATTAGGTTAGTAATAACTGTGGTAGTTATTACTACTAATTAGCATGGTTAGTAATAACTGTGATAGTTATTATCACTAATTAGTAAGATTAGCAAAACCTGTAATTGTTATTACTTTTAATTAATTACGTTACCAATAACTGTGATTGTTATTAGATTTAATTCAAAGAGGTAGACTGGCAGAATCATTAGCACCCCGGAAAAAAAAGCTTAGCGGCACTTCTTCCGGCTCTACATTCTGAGTTCAAATTCCACCGTGGCTGACTTTGCCTTCCACCTTCTTGGGATCGATAAAGTAAGTACCAGTCGAGAATTGGAGTCGATTTAATCGCCTATCCCTCTGCCTCAAAATTTAAGGTCTTTTGCTTATAATAGAAATAGTTATATCTAATTTGCGCGGTTAGCAATAACTATTATATCTACATCTAATTAATCCCCATAATTAGCCATCGTCTTATTGAGTACCCTGGTCTAAATTATAGTGAACGATTGCCAATTATGTTCTAATTATAGTTCATTATTGTATATTATCGTAGTTTAATTAGATATTCATAGTCGAACGGTATAACGACTAATTAGCCAGTAACCACTTCTGGTCACTTTGGTTTGAGTACATAGCGTAGTCGAACAGTATGTTGTAAATATACAGCACAGTCTGTTTACTTAAGACAACTAAGAATAGCTTGTTTATCATGACCTAGTTAGAGGGTCTCGTGTAATTAGATAATCTGGTCTAATTATCGGGCCAGATCAAATTAGGAAACTTGGTAAGTAGGGCACCTGACCTAATTAGAGAATTATGTGTCATTAACTGATCTTATCTAATCAGTGTGACCAGTATACTATTATAAAATAATCTAATTTAATTAAAGATCTATGTCTCAAGAGACATAGTCAACATCCTGGTGGAATTAGAGAATATTATCTAATTAGAAATTCCAGTATAATTAAAGACAATAATCTAATTTGAAAACTAGGTCTAAATGAGGTGCTAAGTCTAGCCGGAGATCCTGCTCTACTCAAAAAGCCTAACCTGTCTAGAAGCATATCTTGAGTTACTTTTGTAATTACATAACAATCTAATAAGATAACAATTATTGAGTATATTTAGTATATTCTATCTTAATAGTAGGGTGTAGACTATGTGAATAATATGGTCTAATTGACTATAGATAAATTGAATGCTATGTTCTAACTGTACTATGGAGCATGACTATGTAATATTTTATACTTAGATGAATTTCTAGAACCTTCAATCGAAGCTATCGCCACACTCTGTATAGTTTTCAATAAAGTCAAACTTATCAGTAAATAGCTAGAAGACTACACCGCCATTTAATGCGTCCCTTACATTTGCAGATCATATAAAGGAAGCCTGAAAGTTCCCCTAAAGGTCGGAATAGATCAATATTGGAAAGCCATAATCAGAGGAGAAATATGTAAGTCATGAATGGCGGAACAAATATGCTGAGAGAAAGGAAATTATGAAATGTTCTGGAATGAAAATGTCCATAATTAATAGAGAAAATTAGAAAATCAAACAAGCTGTAGATATAAAACTAGTTCATGAAAGACAATAAGGGAACCTTTCTAGAGTAGTTCGGCTGGCTAGAAATAGCAACCAATCTCACTCAAATCACGACATGCTCGTCTTGAAAAAAGAGACAAATATAATATGATCCTGTATGCTGCGAGAAAACGACAGAATAGTCATTGCCGTGTGCCTTTAACCATAGATTTGTAGAATCAAGGTTGACATGAGTTAAACACCAACATATGTATATATATATATATATATATATACAGGGGTTGGACAAAATAATGGAAACAATGCCAGATCTTTCATCTACAAAGATTGTAAGGAGCTAGTGACTGTAGATAGAAGCGTGTCACTAGTGTCAAAGCATAAAAAGCATTCTAAACGGTGTGAAATCATCAGAACACCTGAATTTATCCAGCAAGTTCAACGGATCATTAATTACAATCCCAGAAAGTACATGAGGTCAATTGCAGAAGGAACAGTCAGAAATTTTGTCCACGAAGACATCAGATATAAGTCTTATATAATGAGGAAAGGTCAATTCGTGAGAAAAAGCAAAAAAACATCACTACATCAGATCTAAAAGGGTCTTAAACAAACTGAAAAATCCAGCAGAAGAAGATTTTATTTGGTTTTTCTCGAACGAGAACAACTTCAACCAATATCAAAAAGTTAACAGAAATGACAGATATTTATCTTCGCCCTCTTCTGAAGTTCTGAGTGTTACGCATACAAAATTTCCTGCAATTGTCATGTTTTTTAGGGGTGGCCAGCAATGAAGGACACGTGATACCACCTTCTTTCCACAAGGCCTTAGAGTTAACTTTGCTGCCTACATGTAGAAAAGTTGTTTTTTTAAATCCTCATAGCATTTTGTGATAGTTAACTGTTATTACATATTTGTTTTTTTTTATAGACATAAATATTTCCTCAAATATCTTACGTGCCCTGTATGTATGTGTGTGTGTGTGTGTGTGTGTGCGTGTGCGTGTGTGTGCGCGTGTGTGTGTGTGTGTAATGAAATTTTCTCGTACCAGCGAATGCAAGATTGTGTGTGATCGTTACCAGATTCTAATAATCCTACGTGGCTGACAATAATTAGTCTTTGGTGAGGTAAACCAGCCTTGATTTGCGCACCAGGGAGAAAAGTGGAGTTTGATACTTCAACATAGATATGGTGAAAGACATATTGAAAATTAATTGCAGCATAAGGAGGATGTTTTCAGCTGCATCCACTTCACAATGGTGGCTGCAGATGCAAAAATATGAATAAACAAAGAAAATATTAATTATACAAATGCTAATTTGTGTTTCCGTTGTTTGTGTTTGTTCTTACTTTCTTCATCTATGTTTTGCTTTGTTTTTTGTTTTTCTTTTCTTTCTTTTATCTGTATTTCATTGCTATTTAGATTTTGTGAAGCGGTCGCAATTTCTTGAGATCGTGAGCCTTTTACCCCCTGCATCACGTTATTAATATTAGGTTGTCAAGTATAAAATTTAGAGTAAGGTATATGGTAAAATTTGACAGCTGCTCATTTTGCGCCATTATCATATTTTGACAACTTTTATTTTTTGTTAGGAAGCTGACACATCTATTTCTTTATTCTAACTCATTTTGCGCTTTATAAAGTATTTATAAATCGGTTTTTGCTATTTTGGTTTAGAGATGGAGAAGTCGGAAATTCGTCCAGTTTTGAAATATGAGTTCTTTCTTGAAAATACAGCATTACAGACAGCTTGGAATATTAATGAAGTATTTCATCCTAATGTTAGTAAACAGCAGACAGTATCAAATTGATTTGCAAAATTTCATTCTGGTAACTTTGACTTCACAAATGAGCAACGCGGTCGACCAGAAACAAAGGTGGATAATGACGAACTGAAAGCCATCGTCGAGTCAGATCCATCTCAAAGTGCCCGTGAGTTATCGGTGTTGTTTGATGTTAGTAAGCAAATAACATTGACTCAAATCGGTAAAGTGAGAAAGTTGGATAAGTGTGTTCCACATGAAATCAGTGAAAATCAGAAACAGCAACATTTGGGAGCCTGCATTCTGCTACTTTCTCGTCACATAAATGAATCATTTTTTAATCGAATTGTTACATGTGATGAGAAATGGATTCAA
>NC_068992.1:48783137-48785621 GCF_001194135.2 Octopus bimaculoides
CACACACACACACATATATATACGCACATGCCCATTCACACACAAAAAACACGCACCAAACACACGCATACACACACACATAGAAATACAAAGAAATACAGACAAGATAGAGCACCAAATCTCTACTTAACTTAGATAACGACAAAATGACCACAGAAAACCGGAAGTAAAGCCATTTTTATACGAAAGCGTTACAATACTAATAGTGTTCTGGCTACACACTTTTTTCCTTTTCTAATATAGGCATAATGTCTGAAGTTGGTGAGGGAGGGGGCAAGTCGATTTAACTGACACAGGTGTTCCATTGCCACTTATCTTATTGACCCCCAAAAGATGAAAGACAAAGTTGACCTCCGTGGGTTTGAACTGAGAACGTAAAGAGCCAGAGGCTATGCCACTAACCATTTTGTGCAATGCAATAACGTTTCTTTCAGTTCGCCGACTTTAATCTGGTTTAAACACTTTACTACAGCATTAAAAATAAAACGAGTGAAATAGTATGTGGTCGTACAACGTTCTAAAAAGTGACAAACATACCTCAGTCAAATCAGACCCAACAATCTGGAAAAAGGGGATGGGCATAATAGTTAATGCCATTTTAGATACAACTAAAGAAAACACCAGATAATCGAGGCTAGAACGATCCACTTGAGCTATGCGTAAACAACAACAAACAACCTAGATAAATTAGTCATGGATATACGAGGGTCGACTATAAAGTTCATAGGCTGCTCAAATACTCTCATGGCATGTAACCAAATGAGGCTTATTTTTCAACATAGTTTCACTTGCAGTCTACACGCTTCTTAATCGGTGTTGTACCCATTGGTGAAGAACTTGTCATCCTGTTGGTCAAAAAAATCCTCAACATCAGATATGACGTCATCATCATTGCGATACTGGTTCCCAGCCAACTATTTTTTCATGGTAAGCAACAGATGATAGTCAGATGAAGACAAATCAGGAGAATAGGGAGAGTGATCAACCGGTTCAAAGCCACATTCACGCACAGCAGCCATTGAATCCAAGGTCTTGTGTGTTGGAGCATTGTCCTGATGAAACAAAATTTATTTCCTTAGTTTTTCCTTGGCGTTCGTTCTTGATAATGTTTTGTAACTGCCACAGGAAGTTGGCATAGCACTCTCCATTGATGGTGAAGCCATTTTGAAGATAATCAATAAGCACAATGCCGTTTGCATTCCAAAAAGCTGAGGTCATCACCTTCCCTGCAGATGAAACTACCTAGACTTTTGGAGCAGGTGAGGAGAGGCGTTTCCACTGCATGCATTGTCTCTTTGTCTCTGGCTCAAAATGTTGAATCCAACAATCATCCTAGCTTAGGAAACGTTCAAGGAAGCCAACTGGATCTGCCTAAAACAACGTCCTGGCCGTTGATAGTAGATCTATTTGCCCGTTCAGCATTTAGTGATATTCTCTACCGAATCAATAAGTTCACTTACCGAAATAGTTCACAAGCACCATGCTGCATTCCTTGATTTCAACGTAGGCTGGATCGGGTTGTTACATGTTATTTAACTCCTATTTAAATCCCTGATAGGTGCTATTACTCCGGATCAGACCTGGGAACAATAATGGCTAAAGGATGGTTCCATACTTCTCAAAACCCAGGAATTCTAGAACCAGGGCCTCGTTACTGGATACAGTTTAAATTCGTACCCAGAACATAGCAAGACACCTAATTGAACATTTAAAACCCTGGACGGACCATATCACTAACGTGGAGGCTTCATAGCATACGTAAATTCATTCATTCAATACTTAGAGATCATGCGATGTGGTATGTATTTTACTGCTGAAAGCAGCAGTCGTTCAATGAAATTTCTGATTGACTACGTTACTGAGTTTCATTTCTCTAATTTGAAGACTCACCAGTGATAATTCAGCGACCTATCCAAAGAGGCACCTTACCCGCTTCCTCTTAAAGCCTTGCAATCAGGGAATAAACCGCGACCAACGATCATAATAGATTTCTGTTCGTCAATGAATTGATATAATTTAACTATATCATGTTGCTTCTTTAACTGAAAATCGGTGAATATATTCTTCGTATTTTATCATCACCTGATAAAATAATACCTGTAATATATGTGGATTGATTCACTCAACTAATACACTTTTTGTTCAACTTTCTGGCCTTTTGCTATTAAACCATTTTGATGTTAGTTCCACAATATTTTTTTGTTTTCTCCCTCTCTCTCTGCTTCTCTCTCTCCCCCCTCTCTCTCTCTCTCTCACTCTCTCTTCTGCCCTCTCGAGTTAAGTGGGTGTGAGTTTATTACGTAAATTTCTCAATAAATTTCAGATTATAACTTTGATTCCGAACAATAAAGCGATAATCCTCGATAAAATATGTCTAGATCGATATTTCGACTACAACAATCGTCTGTTCCAATATTCATATCAATTTCATTTAGAGATCTTATTCGTGTTTATGCTTTAGTGCTACGCATACGCATATATATA
>NC_068992.1:48787061-48788437 GCF_001194135.2 Octopus bimaculoides
TATCTCTCTCTCTCTCCCTCTCTCTCTCTCTCTCTCTCACACTCGTTCCCTCTCGTTCTCTCTCCCTCTCCGTCTCTCTGTCTCTCTGTCTTTCTGTCTCTCTATCGCTCCCTTCCTCTCTCTTTCTCTCTCTTTCACTCTATCTCATCCTCTCTCTCCTGCTCTTTCTTTCCCTCTCTCCCTCTTTCTTACTTCCTCTCCCTCTCCCTTCTTCCCACCTCTCTCTCTCTCTCTCTCTCTACCTATCTTTCTCCCTCTCTTTTGCCAAAGTCAGCATAGGTTATTAACCTCTGTGTTAAGCAGATGAGAGATAAATCTCATCTAGGACAGATCACTAATCTCTTTATCTTCTTGAGTTCAAGATCTCACCGATTTCATCTTTGCCTTTCATGTTTCTGGGGTTGATAAAATGGAAGAGCCATTAAATACACGTGTTCAATTACATCAACTAAACCCTCACCCAATTTGAGGCCCCGTGTTTACCTAAAACAAACAAGAACATTAGTAATCTAGAATGTTTTCAGAAACTAGCTGCACTGTACCAGCTGTATAATGCGGTCAGTGGAAAATCAGCTCTAGCATTCTAGAAAGCAGTGTTTCTCAAAGTAGGCGGAACTGCCCATCACTCAATTGGAATTCACAGATTTTATATGCGTAGTGGTGACAAGTGGGTGGTAGGGAGGACAATAGACGCGTCTTTTAATAGGCTTAATTTTCAAAAATATTTTCAGTTTTATTCTGCGTGTGAATGATCTGGTAATACTCGAGGCCGAAATGTTATTTTGACATTCCATATTATGTTGAATGGATGATTTATTTGCAATTAGCTTTTTAATGGTGGCCAACATGTCAGCAGTAATTTTTTGTGATGTGTGAAAATTTGCTGAAGGGACATTGAAGAAGCATTAGTAAAAGAGAAAAAAAAAAGGAGACGCCGATAGTTAAAATGTTTGAGAAGCACTTCTCTATAAACTGTTCGTGGATGTTATGAACGACGATGGTATGGGAGTTATTCTAGGCATCGATGTAGACAGTTTAAATTTTTCAACCATTTCTTAGTTATGGATCCTTTTGGTTCTTATTTTACCCAGGATGAACCCTCCTAGCCATTCGAACTGTTAAAAAGTCCTGCTATAGATAGATAGATAGATAGATAGATAGATAGATAGATAGATAGATAGATAGATAGATAGATAGATAGATAGATAGATGTAGTTATAATCATGCATGTGTTGTCCACTCACCACTGCATAAGTCTAAGTCACTTTGTGGCTGGAGTTGTCGTAATGAAAGAAGCGCTTATTGGAGGAGAAACAGGTGTCCACAATTGTCTTCTATCCAAAACAATATGATTAACCTTTTCCTTAAGGGCATGT
>NC_068992.1:48790254-48794015 GCF_001194135.2 Octopus bimaculoides
TGTGTGTGTGTGTGTGTGTGTGTGTGTGTGTGTGTGTGTGTGTGTGTGTGTGTGTGTATATATATTGTAAAAATATGTGCGTGTCTTTGCATCTGTGTTTGTCCCCCACCACTGCTTCACGACTGGTGTTGGTGTGTTTACGTCCCCGTATCCTAGCGGTCCGTCAAAACAGACTGATAGAATAGGTACTAGGCTTAAAAGAAATAAGTTTTGGGATCAATTTGCTCGACTAAAACCTTTCAATGCGGTGCCCCAGCATGGCCGCAGTCTAATGACTGAAACAGGTAAAAGAAAGCGTTCCCTTTGTGGTGCCATTCATTGAACTTCTGCTATTTGTGAGCAAGTACCTCTCGGAATATTGCCAAGTGTATCACACTTCGTTCTTGGTTTATTGATTTAGGGAGAATGAGACTAAAAGTCAAGTTCAGCTGGATTTGAACTCAGGACGTAAAGAGGCATGAAAGTAAATGTCAAGGACAATATTATCAGTCGCTCTGTTGATTCAGCCATCCCCTTGCCATATATGGACATTAATAAATTCTTTTGACAAGGTATAATGTATAAATATATAAATATATCAAAATAGTCGAAAAGATTACGGTATTTATTAAAAAGAAAATATATCTCAGAGGGGTATATGAATTAATACAGAGGAAGAAATATAAAGATTGAACTAGCGAGCGAGAGAGATAGAGAGAGAGAGAGAGAGAGAGAGAGAGAGAGAGAGAGAGAGAGAGAGAGAGAGAGAGAGAGAATGATGGAAGAGGTTGAAACTTTAATCTACTGCGAGAAAATGGAGGAGCTTTCCATATTTAGTAAATTTGGAGGTGAAAACAGGAAGGAATTTTTGCCACCTGTAACAGCACACATGTTCATCGAAGTGTAAATGTTGCAGTCTCCATATTGACCAGATATTAAATAGTACCGTTGGACATAGCAAATAGATTAGAATTTCAAGATGATAGATTCACCTGAAGCTAGACGAAACTTTAGCAGCGAAAGAAGCATTTCACCAGCAACAATCATCTACTATACATTGATGCATACATACATACAAACAAACATACATACATACATACATACATACAAACATACATACTTATATGAGTGTGTATATATGTGTACAAGTTCTTTTATATATATATTTATGTAGGTATGTATGTATACATATTTCTAATAATTTACATAAATATGTATTTAGAAACATTTATAAATGCCATCATTATATACTACATACATGCATACATACATACATGCATATGCAATATATTTAAATAGACATACATATGTGTGTGTGCGCGTGTGTGTGTATACACCTATTACATTCGGTATAATTTCTTGCTTGTTTCAATTGCTGTACACACATCCATCATGTCTATACACTATATTTTCACATAAAAGCATATTATGAATCTATATAGATGCATTTATACATTCTTATATGCATACGTATACATATGTATATATAATATACATATATACATAATTGGGTATGGGTATGCGCGTGTCTGTGTGTATGTGTCAATGAAAGCAGAAGCGAAACTCAGAGTAATTGCAGAGAATGTAATGTCAGCAGTGGATGAAATAATAATAATTACACCATACAACTATATGTGGAGTATTTATTCATCTATCTGTAAATTTCAAACGTATGTATATATATATATATATATATATATATATATATATATATATATATATATATATATATATATACATATATATGTGCATACATAAATGCATGCTCCTATACGTATTCCTGTGTATAAAATATCTACGTGCGTCTTTGTCAGTATATATGAACATGCAAAAATGCAAGCACACATACACACATATATATATATCATATATGTGTGTGTGCACATGTCCGTATGTATATATATATAGATATATATAGATATATATTTATTTATGTGTGTGTGTGTGCGTGTGTTTGTGTGTGTAGATGGACGGATGCATGACTATATATGCATGTATGTGCATGTGTGCACGCATGTGTGTGTGCATATGTATTGGTTTATTCTTTATTATTGACGAACTCTAATTAGGCTGAAGATCCGCAGGGAGTTTTGTATTTGTTTTTCATTTTCTCTTGTTGTAACGGTTGTTGTCGTTGTTGTTGTTGTTGTTATTGTTTCTGATGTTATTGATGATGATGATGATGACGACGACCGTGATGATGCGCTTCATTTTTATGTTCTTTTCTTTTTCTGGGGAAACAAAAAAGTTTTCAATATGATTTACACGCTTGGTGTCAGAAGCTGATACAAAAATATCAATATTTTATATCTATGTGTATATGTGTGTAAAAATATGTGTGTATACATACATACATACATACATACATACATACATATATACATACATACATATGTGTGTGTGAGTGTGTACGTATCTATATACATATATGTGTGTGTGTATGTGTGTGTATATATATGTACATACATAATATGTGCCTGTGTATGTATTAATATTTATGATATAACCAAAGATTCAGAGATAAATAGGCACAAAAAGAAACAAATAAATATGGACATATATATATGTATGTATATATATATATATATATATATATATACATTTATGCCGATACATATACATATATATGTGTATATATCTATCTATATATATATATATATATATATAAGAATGAATATATATGTACATATGTATATACATACTTGCATACATATATCAACAGCAGCTATTCCAGTTACTGCCCACAATGATATTGTAAACAAATAAAAGAACAATGTAAATCCCCATACCCCTGCCTCCTCATCCCACAGCATCCCACCCTACCCCAAATAAACAAAAACCTCAACAACAATAACAAAACCATCACGAAATGATACGATATTCTTGCAAGCGACTGAGAAAAACAAATTATTATTGTTAAACAAAAGAAAAACAAGATACTTACACAAGAAACAAAAAAAAATGTAAAAAAAGAACCGAAACGGAAAACGAAGAAGAAAAAAGTGAAGAAACTACAAATAACACTGTATACACTGATAAATGACTTAGTTTACATCCTGGCATTCGATTTCAATTTTAGTGCGGACCTATTTTGTTCACTTAAAAATATATTAATCGTTAGATAATAACAAAATTTTGTTCCAGTTCACTGATAAATCCACATGTTCAAGGAACAAAAGGGAGGGTCAGGAAGAGGAGAAGGCGCAGGAGGAAAGTATTTATCGCTACAATCACTACGGACCGTAGCAGCAGCAGCAGCGCCGCCATCACCACCAATCTTATTCTTCCTTCTAGAGTTTCACAAATGATGGGATTTTCAAGAGAAGAGAAACGTTATAGGGTGGGAGAGAGAGAGAGAGGGGGGGTAGAAGGGGAAGAGGGATAGATAGACGTGAATAAGAGCCTCGCGGTTAGACGAGATCAGTCAGCACATACTGATCTGTAAACGCCAATCAAATACCATATAAATTTATATATGTATGTGGGTGCATATGTGTATATACATATACATACATATATACATGTATACATACATACGTACATATATATATATATATATATATATATATATATATATAAACATAGATATATATATACATACATATATATATTTATATATAGGAATAATTTATATTAATATATATATACATAAATGTATGCATGTAAATAATAAACATATATATGTATATATATATATATATCGAATAGGTATTTATATATAATAATACATATGCATATACATATAGATCAATATACAAATATATATGTATTTATATGTACAC
>NC_068992.1:48794025-48795768 GCF_001194135.2 Octopus bimaculoides
TCATCATCATCATTATTATGACTATTATCATTATCATTGTCATTATTATCATCATCATCATCATCATCATCATCATCATCATCATCATCATTATTATTATTATCATTATTATTATTATTATTATTATTAATATTAACAATTCTCCCTTACAGAACAGATATCAATAATTTTAATAATATTCTGTAGAAGAATGAGAGTGAGGTGGGGTCAGAGACAGTCAGACACACAGGCAGACAGAAAAGCCGTCAGACAAACAGACATGCTCATAGAAGAGCGAAACATGCCCACAGACAGGACAAACTTTCTCGTTTATATGTGTGTGTGTGTATTATATATGTATGTGTGTATATATGTATATCACACGCATATATATATATATATAAATATATATATGCATATATTTATATATTTGTGTGTGTGTGTGTGTGTGTGAGAGAGACAGAGTGTGTGCGTGTGTGTATGTGTGTGTGTGTGTGTGTGTGTGTGTGTGTGTGTGTAGACAGATAGATGAACTGAGAGTTAGACAGAGTAGTTTCAGACAGGTAGGTACATACACAGACAGGCCAATAGACAGACAAGAGAGACCAAATTAATAAACATAATTAGGACATTCAGTCTTATCTTTCTTCATATTTTAATTACATTTTTATTTACATAAATATAATAATGATATTTCAGTTTTATATTTCATATTACTTTGGTATAATTCCATTTTTATTTACACCTATAGTATATTGAAGAAAATAGCTCATTTATTTAGTTAGGAATATGTAACTTTTACTAAAAGAAAGTACTTATTTAAATCTACACAGTCTAGGAATCTCTTGAAAATTCTAATTTTATATATTTTTATCAAAATGTGGTTTTGAAGGTATTTTTATAAAATTGTGACTGCAGAAACCTGATTTTAATTCACCGTGAGATACCATTCCCTCTTTGTCTTTCTCTATCTGTCTGTCTTTCTGTCTCTCTCACTCTTTCTCTCTCTCTCTCTCTCTCTCTCTCTCTCTCTCTCTCTCTCTCTCTCTCTCTCTCCCTCTCTCTCTCTCTCTCTGTCTCTTTCTCTCTCTCGGTTTTTGTATGTCTGTCTCAACTTCCCTCCCTCCGAACTTCCTTCTTTCTCTCTCTTCATCGCCTTCTTTCTCTGTTACTCAATAACTTGGAATCTGCCATGTATTTCCTTTAGAGATCACCGTGTTATGGTACTTCATGTAAGGAACGGGTAAAAAAGCATTTCCCATCAATGTACATCTGTTTATATAAGTTATTGATACTAAAATGTATAAACACACACTCACACACACTATATGTGTATATTCTTTTATTCTATTATTCTTTTACACGCTTCAATCATTTGACTGCAGCCATGCTGGAGCACCGCCTTAAAGGGTTTTAGTCGAATATATCAACCCTAGGACTTATTCTTTGTACGCCTAGTACTTATTTTGTAAGTGTCTTTTGCCGAACCGCAATGTTATGGGGGCATAAACACACCAACATCGGTTGTCGAGCGATGGTCAAGCGATGGTGGTGGAGAAACACTGACACAAATGCACACACGTAAATATATATACATATATGTCGGGCTTCTTCCAGATTCCTCTAGTAAATTCACTCACAAGGCTTTGGTCGGTTCGAGGCTATAGTAGAAGACACTTGCCCAATATATACATGTGTGTGTGTGTGTGTAAATATATATATGCACACACACACACACACACACATACATATATATATATATAT
>NC_068992.1:48796459-48799358 GCF_001194135.2 Octopus bimaculoides
GTGTGTGTGTGTGTGTGCGTGTGTGTGTGCCTGCATCTGTGTGTGTCTGCTTTTACCTACATATCTATATATGAAGGTGTGTATTTATGCGTATTTGTATATTTATATAAATACAGGAACAGATACATACATACGTACACACACTCACACACCTACACACATACACCCCCCCCACACACACACACAGGTATTTATATATTCACATGCGTATATGTATATTTATGCGTATATATATATATATATTTATTTATGCGTAAATATATGTGTAGACATTTTTCCATGTCAGCACTTACACGTGTTTCCGTTGCAAGTCGGTGCACACTACAAATTTTGCATCTTGCATTGTTAACCGGTACAAGTGAATCCCGCTAGAATTGTATATCCCTATTAAACAGCTTTGGAAATTTACCTGAATAGATAGATAGATAGATAGATAGATAGATAGATAGATAGATAGATAGATAGATAGATAGATAGATAGATAGATAGATAGATAGATTTGTCAAAGAGAGATAGATAGACACACACACACATAAGTACAGATGCTGTAATATTTTTAATAAATGTGTATATGCGTATGTACGTATACCATGCAATGCTAAAGTCTCAGGTTACAGCCTTTATTATTCAAAATTTATTGGTTCTACACTTGCACAATTTTTCAGAAGCTGGTTACCTTCAAAAACGGGTGCTTTGCTTGTTATAACAATGATAAACTATGGCAAATTCAGCATCTCTTATATCAATCAGTATTGTCTACGGATTGTCCCAAAAGAAGATGATACGAAACTGTATCAGTAAACAAACGCTGTACACTCGAACACTATGCTAAATATTTATTCATATAAAAGTATTGAGTTCATTTTTACTTTGTTCGTAGTATATCACATTATCATTTATGTAATCATACACTCAAAAGCACTCTCAACAATATATATATATATATATATATATATATATATATATATATATATATATATATATATGCCAGATCTTAGTGTTTCTGTCTGATAAGAATACACAAGAAACTCTTATCTCGTTGTAAATAAACCCTAATTATTGGACATGTCCATCAAGACTAATGACCGGAACGTCTGAGCTATTATTGACACATACAACGTCTTAAACACACACAAACAAATACACATGCACCACCACTCGCGCACACACACACAAATACACAAGCGCACACACAGAATTGTATATGCCTATCTATGTGACACGCTATATCTGTAAGCACGTATCTACACATATATTTACGCATAAATATATACATATATATGTTTATATGTATGTACGTTTATATGTATGTATGTATGTATGTATGTGCTTGTATATACATATATGCATGTACGTATGTATGCATACGTATAATTCACAGATACGCTCCCATATCAATGTGAATTCATCTCTCTTTATCTCTTTCTCTCTATCCTTCTGCAAAAATATGTTTGTGTGTGCGTGTGTGTGTGTGTGTGTGTGTATTGGTGTGGTGATACATTTTACTTCCTGTGGTACGTGGTAAGTCAACTATATATATGTATATGTATACATGCGTATATATGTATATGTATACATACATACACACACACATACACAGACACATACACATGCACACAAACGTTTATAGTTATGTATACTCAGAAAACACATATACGAGTACGTATAAACATGTGTGCGCCTGTGTGTACGCTTATATGCTTACATATGTATATATACACAAACATTTACTGACTCCACATATATACACACGCGTTACAAATCTCTACTAAAATGTTGGTATAGTCTAATTCCAAGCCAGACGCTTACGGCAGATGATTTCAACTAATATCGTATTTAGTATTATGTAATTCGAAATAATTCCTTGAAATACCGGAATATCAACTTTTAGGACCTTTGCTACGAACTTTCTCGGAGTGTTTCTTCTGTAAATATGATTCTTAATATTTTCTCCGCATTCATTCGTGGAGTCACGAAATGATGGTTATGCTCGTACCATATGTTTCGTGGATTTATTTCAACCGTTGCGCTTTCATTATTGTTTGTTTTATTTTTGTCACGAGTTTGTTTTATTTTTTTATGCATTTGTTTAGATATTTTATTGTAATATAGATACAATATCATCAATTTCAGTGAAGCCACTATTGATTATACAGACCCCCATCATCTTACTGGTACTTCATTTCATCGTCTCCCGAAAGGATAAAATGTACTATCTGTTATGTTTATTTTGTTTCTATCTTTTTTAATTTGTTGAATATATTATACTGTACTAAAGACTATGTCTGCAGATATTTAGCCAGCATTACAAGCATAGACAGATATAAACACTGAATCATGTTCGCCAGACGACGGAGGTGAAACACAACTTCTCACAGATCGATGGTGTACAGGCGGTTCTGATTAAATCAGCCTTAATATTTTACTGATACTTAATTTTACCAAACCCAGAAATATGATCGTCAAAGTGGGTCTTGCAGGGATCTGAACTTGAAGGTGATGCAAAGGGAGATAATTACAATATAAAAGTAGGTAACAAAAATTGTAACATATTTTAGACGGGTGTATTGCGGATCCGGCTGATTTATTGCCCTTCCTTTAACCTTGCGCTGTTCTTTCAATGAAACCGCTCACTAGATTATATTTTGGGCTTGCAATAAACGCAAAAATCAAAACCCGAAAGCGAAATTCCTGTGTTCCATACTACGAGTGATTGTTTCATTCCACTTGTTTCTATCGTATGTTTATTCTCTCTTTCTTCCACAAACGTCGGCCATCATCTCACCCAACAAAACCATGACGGCCTTACATATCTCATTTCCTCTGCTTTCTTGCAGAAATCAAACTACCTCCTCATGTGTGTGTGTATATATATATATATATATATATATATATATAT
>NC_068992.1:48799985-48805458 GCF_001194135.2 Octopus bimaculoides
TGTGTGTGTGTGTGTGTGTGTGTGTGTGTGTGTGTGTGTGTGTGTGTGTGCGTGCGTGCGTGTGTGTTTGCGTTATGTAGTCATATATGTATGCACTCCCATATCGCGGTTCCTTGCAATTATCAGAAGAATTACCAACGGTAACTACACATAAAATGTACATCTACCTCAGACCCACTGACTACTACTGGTATCTACAATCTAACCACCATAGCGATAAACTTACTAGTTACCACTGGTATCAATACATCATGAATATACACAACTATGGTATAAATTTAATTTAAAGTCACACACACTAACTTATACACGCACACACACACACTATTGACTTGACCTTTTCTCTGTCCAGTTTTCAAGAAAATAAATACCGGTCATATACACAGTACCAGTAAAATACTTGTTATCATGTCCCCTAATATCCGGTCTTGTTGACTTTATCAGGGCAGTGGTAAGGTGACAAGTTGCCATAATCGTAAGCACGTTGGGCAAAATGCTTAGCGTCCGTCTTTATGTTCTGAGTTCAAATTCCGCCGAATTCAACTTCGTTTTGAATCATTTCGGGGTCGATAAAATAAGCACCTGTTGGGGTCAATGTAATCGACTTATCCTCTCTGCAAAAGTCACTGGCCTTGTGCCAAAACTTGAAACTATTATTAGTCCAGTGATAGTTTGCACACCGGACAAAATGCTTAGTGGCAAGTCTTCCGGCTTTTCCTTCTGAATTCAAATTCCATTGAGGCCAACCTTAAACTTCATCCTTCTCGGTTTGTTAATATAATACTAGCTGATTACTGGGACCACTGTAATCGATAAGTCCCCTCCCCTAGTATTTCAAACTTTGTGCCAATAATAGAAAGAATTATGCGAGCACTAGATCGGGTGTTGAGGGATCGAATTCGTGAAGAGAATCGGAAAATGCTTTACGTGTTTTGTTCCGAGTTTTGTGTTCAAACTACAACGTGGTCAACTTTACCTTTCATCTAACTGAGGTTGATAAAATGACGTACCAGTCAAGAACTAGGAACGATGTAATTCACCAGTTTCCTTTTCTCAAACTTGCTGGCTTTGAGCGTAAATTAGAAACATATTGGGGCAACAGTAGGACGGTGGGTTGACAGAATCATTAGTGTGTCGGATAAAATGCGCTGTGATACCGGGTGGAATCCTTGTTTAGGAACCCTATATATCCCCTCATAGCCTTTATTATTTTTTGGAATTTTTAGGAAAATGTTGTGAATTGGTGTTCTACACGTGGGAATTCACACAATCACATGATCTTAATTTCTTTTTCCCTTAATTTTTTATACCCATCCCACCCCCATAAAAGTTCCACTATTTTTCGAATTTTTTTAAAATCAAAGTTCAAAATACGGAGAGTACGAATATTTTGCTTGAATCCTAGCAATGGATCACCCTTTGGAACATCAGTATTCCATTAAATGTGTTTATGTAGAGAAAAATATTGAGAAACATCAACAGATGTCAAAGTTACAAAGAAACGCGGATGATACCAGGTGGTCGTGAGCTGTGCTAAAAATTACAGCTAAATCGCCCTTAAATCACACAATTTTTTTTTTCCATAATCGTATGAATTCCCATGTGTAGAACACAAGTTTGCAAAAATTTCCTGACAATTCCAAAACATAAAAGGTTACGTGGGGTTATATGGGATGATTAAACCTGAATTCCACCCGGTATTGTTCTGAGTTCAAATGTCGCCGAAGTTGACCTTGCCATTCATCTCAAGGGGGCCTATAAAATAAAGTATTAGTCAAATACCGAGGTCGTTGGAATCGACTGACTCCCCACAAAAACGCTGGCCTTATTTGTCAATTAGAAAAACTTATTTGGACAGCTGTCTCTCGAGCTACCACAATCATTACTAATTCGGTAGAAGACCTGATAAAAATATCTAAGAGTAGCTAGATTGATTTCTTTGTAATGCGCGATCAAATCCCGCTGGATGCGATCTTCTTTTATCTTCGCTCCAGATGAGTATAAAAGAAATTGTTTATCATCGTTCGGGGTGTGTACAAAATAAGCAAATTGCTTATATTCACCCTGGTTGTGTATAAAATAAACAAATTGTTTATCATCGCCTTGGGTATGTATAAAGTAAATAAACTATCATCGTCATGGGTGTATATAAATGAACATTATTTATCATTAGTATGAATATCTATAAATAAACAAATTGTTCATCGTCGCCTTGGGTGTGTATAAAATAAACAAAATGTTTACCGTCGCGCTGCATGCGTTTGAAATAAATTCTTTGTCATTGATCTAAGTGTGTATGAAATAAATAGCAATTAAGTGTAAGAGTTGATATATTGAATTACATATCACTGCCCCTCCCACCACAAACTTTAGCTGAGTTGGTACAGATCCTTGGAAGACGCAGCGTATTTTAGTTCAGATTTCGAATCCCTCCGGCGGCGTTTTTATCGATTACTACCACAGTTGGACGAGCAAAAAAAAAGAAATAGCGAGAGAGACTCTATATAGCAGCGACACAGGCAACGTGCAGACCGGGAGAGTTCCGGCGTCGATAGGTGAAAATCCGCGAAGTAGAAACAGTACCGCATGGTATATTATTTTTGTAACTTGTATATATTTATTTTATTATAAATGCAAAGTAACACCACGGAAGAATCGACGTAAGCTTGAATAATAAACCGCGATAGGTGAACCGCGATAGGTGAACCGCGATAGGTGAACCGCCATATGGCACTGAATTATTGTATATATATACACGCATAAATACATATACATGTGTGTATATATTATGTATATAAATATATATATGTATTTACAGTTGATCCGATCAACAAAACAGCTTGCTCATAAAATTAATGTGCAAGTGGTTGAGCACTCCACGGGCTTCCTCATAGTTTCCATCTCTAAAATTCACACACAACGCATTTCCTGAGGTGTGCCACGCAGTAGGACTGAACTCAAGACTGCGTGATTACGTAGGGAACTTCTTAATCACACAGCCATATAAACACAAATACTTACACACTCACACACGCACACACTCACACATTGTATATAATCTTTATGCATATGTACATATAGACACAGATGCATACACACACACGCACACACACACACACACATACGTATATATATATATATATATATATATATACATACCCACATGTATTTTTAAATACATATGCATGCAAGCACACACGCACGCAAGCACACACAGGAACACACAAACTCACAAATACTCACACACATATACACACACATGCACACATGCAAATATTTCTCTGCTTTGCATTCCGACCAACATTCATCCTCTCTACTCAGTCATACAATTAACTGCCTTCGACGACCTCTCCAAGACATCTTATATTCTTAACTAAATCGGCTTTTAACAGATTACACTTCTTCTTGGGACCCAAAAGCAATTTTAACCTTTCCTTCACCTTTGACCTTCATACAAAGCTTACATTCTGTCACCTAATGAATAACACACACATATATGAACATTGTACATACGTACATCTCTTTCGGCCAATAACATTTTAGCATCTACCGCATCGAGCACCCTAGCGCAAATCTAACTTCTCGCTCAGCCACCCACCCAACAACCAACAATACCAAGTCAACCCTCAGATCCCCAAGTCTCAAGTCCCACTTGGAATCGTTTTCACTAAGTTCGCGTTAATCAAACTCCATAGGGGGAAGAAGAAAGAGTTTCAATTTCTCAATATGCTTCAGTCCCCTACTTACTCTCTAACTACGAAGCTGCATGTCTACGTAAGAAATCAATAAATTGGCTGCTGTCCAAAATAAAATTTACGAAACAAAAGCGAGATAGTTTCTGTGTTGAGTTATAGATTCTCTAGCAGGCGAACACCGCTGACCTAGAGGCAACAAATGGGCAGTTTACGACCTCGCGATGTAGCTTCAGTTCATAGTAGTTGTTATTCACAATTTAATGTATTGTGGATACTCTTAGGAAATTCATAAATACCACTACATCGCATTTCCACAATCTTGTTTAAAGAATTTACGCATCGCAGAGTCCCTGAAGACTACAATTAGTTAAATGTTTTTTAAATAGTTTCACAATAGTATACATGTACATATGTTAACTGTGAGTGTACGTGTGTATGTGTTTATGTATGTGTGTGTGTATGTGTATATATATATATATATATATATATATATATATATATATAAACAGAAGAAAGAGCGAGAATGGTAGATAGATTTATACATATACAGACACACATGCACGTATATTATATATATATGTGTGTGTGTATGTATATACACACACACACACGCATATATATACATAAATATATATACATATATATATATATATACCATATGCATATGTATGACATAAAATGTAGGAAATACACATGTATGTATGTATGTATTATGTATGTATACGTGCATGTATGTCATTATTCAGTTTATTTCAAGATTTGTGGCCAATAGAGAAAGAGCCGGTTTCTGACCTAGATCCTTGGCTCCTTCATTGGAATTTCAACACCAACATGAGAGTATTTTTGTTTGTATGTATGTATGTATGTATGTATGTATGTATGTATGTATGTATGTATATGTGCAGATTTGTATGTTTTATGTATGTACTCTCATGTATATAGTTGCACATTAGACATGTTCATATATATTTAATTGATAAATTTCTGGAAAGTTTTACAGATTTTTACAGTTCCAGTGATGGATTGGATCTGTCGTCTTCGAATTAGCTTTTGCCTTTCTAGTTAGAGAAGCCTAATTTCTCAAGATTGGTGTTTAGGCAGTGCGTTACATATCCCAGGGCCCCAATAATTACACGTATAAGCCTGAACTTGTAATCTGGATAGGGTAACTTCGGGTTTCTCAATAGTTCAGCATAGGTGTTCTCTTTTTCACTGATCTTCAGCTTTGCATTAACATTCGCTGGGCAGCTAATTTCCACAACTGTGCACAGTTTCCCTTCTTTATCCCAAATCATTATATCAGGTCTGTTGTGCTTACATTTTATTGAGGTTTTCACTGGTACATTCCTGTATTCATTTTTATTATGAGTGGCTATGGTTTCAACCATGTAGGTAGGTAGGTAGGTAGGTAGGTAGGTAGGTAGGTAGGTAGGTAGGTATGCATAAAATTAAACGATGCTTTTTTGTAACTATAACAAAATTATAGAAAACTGAACATCGACTTGAAAAAGGAATCACTATAAGTGTAGAATGAAATATTATTAATAATTCTATTGAGAGTGACTTCGAAGTTTTCTCGTAAGTTGGTGTTGTCAGATGGCCGTCAATCAGACGGTGTGAACTGTCACTACTAATAAAATTATTTTTATCGATAGATATATAGAGATATGTGTAGATATTTCTATACATATGTATGTGTGTACATATATACATACTACACAGATAGATAGATAGATAGATAGATAGATAGATAGATAGATAGATAGATACATTTCTTT
>NC_068992.1:48811224-48817547 GCF_001194135.2 Octopus bimaculoides
ATTAAGTGTTTTCGCCTCTGGCATTAGGAGCGGGAAGTCGGCCTCGTTGAAAACCTTAGCCATATTCGTTTTAAAGAATATGGCTAGGAACGAGGAAGATATGTTTGAATTTTTGGAAATAAGGCTCTAAATAGAGCTATTTCCGATTTGAAAAATATATGTTCACGAAGTATTTTGTGTTATACACAACTTATACAAAATTTTTTTAAAAAATAGGTCTTTTAAGAGGTGAAAAATGCAACTTACATGGGAGCCGATGTGTCTACCGTCCGTCCAGATAGATAGATATATATATAGATAGATAGATAGATAGATAGATAGATAGATAGATAGATAGATAGATAGATAGATAGATAGATAGATAGGTAGATAGATAGATAAATAGATAGATATTTAGTCTTTGCGAGCGTGGGTATAATTATTCGAGATTTTGCACGTGTGTGCGTGCTCGTGTGTATGTTAGTCTATGTATGCGTTTGTGACTGCATTTATTTGTGTGCGTTTGTATGTGTGAGTGATTCTCAATGTGTATGTATGAATACATAGACCTGAAACTAAACTCGAAGCCTAAACAATACAGAGTTGTCTGTTACTTGATACTCTTTGCTTGTGATAATTATTTGTTACCATGTCCTCTCTCTCTCTCTCTCTCTCTCTCTCTCTCTCTCTCTCACTCACTATCTCTCTGCCACACTCTCTCTCTATCTCTTTCTCTCTATCTCTATCTCTCTTTATCTATCTATCTATCTATCTATCTATCTATCTATTTATCTATCTATTTATCTATTTCTCTATGTCGCCTCATGCACTAGCTGCACTCCCTATCAATCTCAGCTAGTCCGATCATCTTCGTTGTTATCGACATCGCCTTGGCAAACAATCTCCACAGAACTGCGGTCATTAATATGTCTTGCCATGAGATTTCCGAGCAATAAAATGCAAGAAAGCTTTGTATATGTTTGAAATTATTAATACCCAGCAGTAAAACGCATTCATTCATCATACTTTCGTCTTTAAATAAACAATTTACTGGGAAAGAAAAACAAGAAACGGATTCATGGCGGTAGCATAAACAGTTAGAAACACTACCAATTGTGGCTGAGTGAATTTTAGTAATTATAAGAATCTCAGTTTATAGATTCTGTGATTACATTTGACAATTTTTTATATTTTATTTTTCAGCCTGTAAAGCGAATAGGAAGATCATCATTCCGGAAGAAAACTAATTTGAAATGGCCACACACGGGCTAATCCGGGAAATTTGAAGCGACTCATCTTTTCGTAATGAAGAAGGAACATGAAAATGCCAATCTGATATTTTATATTCTTTGCGTAGACAGAAGATTTGATTAGATGTGTGTATATAACTTCGCACAGATATACATACATACAGATATATGTGTGAGCATGTGTACAAACATATACATATATAAATATATGAATACATCTAAAATAAATTTAATATATATACATATATATACATATATATATATATACATATATATATATATATATATATATATATATATATATATATATATATATATACATATACATATACATACGTACGTACAAATATATGTGTGTGTGTGTGTAAAGCTGTATGTTTGAGTGTAGAATACGAGTTAATACGTGGGAGGACAGAGTATAAGTAGGTGTGGTTTAGGGTGTAGGTACGTATGTATATGTGTGTGTGTGTATGTGTAAATGTGTTTATACGTCCTACGTCATGAAGTGTATTTAAGAGGGTGTGAGTGCATGTGAGAATGGAAACGAAGGAGAGAGGTGGGCAGGTAAGGAGAGTAAGCGAGCATTTTTATAATGAATGTGTGGGTGAGAGAGTATCTGCTTACGAGTAAGGTAGGTGAGATAGTGAGAGAGTATTGGAGTAAGTATGTGTGTGAAAAGGAGATACAGGCCTCGTGCATGTGCAGAGTATATGTATAGGAGTATATAAGTTAAAGAGTATATTCGTGTGTGAGAGGGAGGAGGAATTATGTGTGAAAGTGAAAGTAAAAGTAGCTGTGTGTTTTAAAGAGAGATATGAGTGTGCAAGAAAGAATGTAGGAGTGTGTACGAGTGAAAGAAGGTGTTAATGTACAACGGAGAAATAAAGTGTATATAATAGAGGGTGCATGTGTGTGCGTGTGATAGAAGGAGTATAATTGTATGTGATTATATGTGACTGTGTGTGTTTTGTATTATATATGTATAAATGGTTTAATCTCTTTCTGTATGAGTGTATTTACGTTAGCATATCCCAGTGTGTATCTCTATGTTTCCCATGTTTGTCTGCGCTTGTATATGTCTGAATGGATTACCTTACCTGCGCATATGTTGAATATGTGTATGTGTGTCAGTATGTATTGCTTGCGTGTGTCTGTTGTGTGTGTGTGTGTATGTCAGTGTGTGTGTGTGTATGCCAATGTGTGTATGTGTCAGTGTCTCTGCATGGATGTCGATCTCTGAGAATTTGATTGCCATACTATTTGAGTCTCTGATTGCATGGGCGTTTGCGTACATGTCAGTGTGTCTGCCTTCTTGTGTGAGTTCCTGTTTAACTGTTTAACTGGCCGACTGTCTAATTGCTTGAGTTATTTTCTGACTGCTTCACAGTGTGACAGGCTACCTTCCCGAGTAATCACGTGACAGCTTGATTATCTGACCCTCTAACTGCTTAGTATTCTCGCGATTGTTTAATTGTATAACTCTCTAACTGTCTGAGTGTTCACGTGACTGTTTCACTACATTACTGACTTTCTGTTGACTTTTGTTTAACTACTTGTCTTTCTAACCGACAAACACAGTCTACACGACTCCTATTTGCCTGACTTCTTTACACTTCAACAGACTAAGTCAGACTGTCTAACAGACCGTATGTCTCACAATCCAATTAACTGCATGTATATTTGTCAAATTGCTTATCAAAATGGGACATGTGTCTATCTAACCAATTAATACAGTCTGCAGGACTTCCTGTTTGTTTGACTGCTTAACACTTCATAACACTTCAACGGTCTAAGTATGTATGTCTAACAGACCGTATGTCTCACTGTAAAATTAATTGCAAGTATATTTGTTTGTCCGTCTAATTGTTTAGCTAAATGATATACCTGTCTATCTCAATTATCCTCAGTCTAGTCATTACTGGCCTTAATATTTCTTTCACCACTTTGTATTCTGCCTGTGTCTGACTGTCTAACCAGCAAATTGACAGTCTGCCTATCTGTTCAATTGACTGACAGCTAACTTGTCTGACGCTGCTTGTTTGTCTCTCACTATTGTGCTATCCTCACCCACAGCTTCGCTGCCTTTCTAACCTCTTCACTATCTAACAAACAATCTGAATGTTTCCCTCTCTATGTTTTCATATACGGCTACAACCTCAGTCACTCTAACTCTCTGTCTGACCACTTGACTATAACTGGCATTCTGTGTAACAGCTAATCTTTTTAACCATTCCCTGTCTGTTTATCTGTCTCTCTCTGTTTGTCTGTCTGTCATTCTGTCATACAACCGGTTTCATTCACTCTCGCACTCACTCTCGATTCTTGTCCGCTTACCTTCCTACCAGTCTTTCTGGCCGCCTCACTTTCTCACTGTCTAGCCATCCTTCTATCCACCTTACACTCTATCTCGTTGTTTGGATGTCCGACTCTCTGATTGGCCGACTATCTGTTGAAACAAGAAGGCGTGGGGGAGGCTAAGTTCTTATCAGAATGCTATGATTAGTAGCTACAGCGAAAGTGAAAGTAGAAGAGAGAGAGAGAAAGGGGTAGTCGTTGGTCAGATACGGCAACGGAAAACGTAATAACGCTAAATATTATCTCAGGATATTTAATGTGTGTCTACCGTATATAAAGCTTGCTTGCGTTTATTGACCACAGTTATTGAGTGAGATAGCTTTATGTATCTCTCACTATCTGGACAAATTGATGACCGAAGGGAGAACAAATATTTGTGAGAGATATTTTTGTCAGGTGAACAGTTATTAATAAAACAAGAATAATAATAATAATAATAATAATAATAATAATAATAATAATAATAATAATAATAATAATAATAATAATAATAATAATGATAATAATAATAATAATAACAATAATAATAATACTAATAATAATAATAAAAGCGGACCCAAGCAACAAGGAAACAAAGTAAAAAAAAAGAAAGTATATAAAAATATATAAAACAGACATTGAAGACGTTTTCAGATAATGTCTTTATTGTTCCTATTCTTGTTGTTGTTGTTATTATCATAATTGTTGTTGCTGTTGCCTTTGTCATTGATGTTGTGACCTATGCTATTGTTACTGTTGTTGTTGTTGTTGTTGTTGTTCGTGATGGTGGTGGCGGTGGTTTCGTCGTCATTGTTATTCTAGACGTTCTTGCTGTTGTTGATGTTTCACTTGTTCTCTTTGGCTATGTGTTGTTGTTGTTGTTGCTTTTGCTGTTGCTGTTGTTGTTTTTGCTGCTATTGTAAAGTCAGAGAATTGGTAAAAAAAAAAAAATCAAAAAAAAATCATTAGAGCGTCAGACGGAAATTCTTGAGGTATTCCTTTCGGCCCTCTGCTCTTTGAGTTCAAATCCGGTGGAGGTCAACTTTTCCTCTCATATGTTTTCGGGGTCGATAAATTAAAAAAAAAAAAAGGCATCCAGTACTAGGTCGCTCCTTCTCAGATTTCCTTCCTTTTCTATCGTACCTGTAATTCAAACGTCTAGTCATATAAAATCGGGTCACAAACATTCGATGACAAGATTACATTAAGGAAAGTACATGGGTCTGTGGAACACCCAGCCCCTCACAAATTCATTTCACAAGTAGGAATGACCAAACAACTAAACCTTTATCGTTGGCACCGACGGAGAATTCACCAAAATCATTCCTGTTATTGGCAATAATTATTGGTAGATCTCTTACTCGGTGTTGCTGTTTTTATTGTCGTTGCTAGTGTTTCTCTTGATGATGATGATGATGATGGTGGTGATGCTGGTGATGATGATGATGATGATGAGGATGATGATGATCATGATCATGATCATGATCATGATCATGATGGTGATGATGATGATGATGATGATGATGGTGATGATGATGGTGACGCTGGTGATGATGATGATGATGATGAGGATGAGGATGATGATGATGATGATGATGGTGATGATGATGGTGATGATGATGTTGATGTTGGAGATGATGATGATGATGATGGTGATGATGATGATGGTGATGATGTGATGATGACGATGATGATGATGATGATGATGATGATGATGATGATGATGATGGTGATGATGATGGTGATGATGATGATGATGATGAGGAGGAGGAGGATGATGATGATGATGATGATGGTGATGATGATGGTGATGATGATGGTGATGATGATGATGATGATGATGATGATGATGATGATGATGAGGATGATGATGATGATGATGATGATGGTGATGATGATGATGATGATGATGGTGATGATGATGATGGTGATGATGATGATGATGATGATGATGATGATGGTGATGATGGTGATGATGATGAGGATGAGGATGATGATGATGATGGTGATGATGATGATGAGGAGGAAGAGGATGATGGTGATGAGGATGAGGATGAGGATGATGATGATGATGATGATGATGATTTTGTTGTTGTTGTTGTTGTTGTTGGTGGTGGTGGTGGTGGTGGTGGTGGTGTGCGTGTGTGTGAAGGGGGTGATGTTTTTGCTGCTACAGTTGTAGTTGTTGTTGGGACAACTTCTTAATCCTGCTGCTGCTGTTCTTATATTTGTGCTTGCTATTATTGTTGTTGTTGTTGCTACAGTTTTTGTTCATAATTGTTATTCCTACAGCTGTTCAATCAATTGTTCTTGCTGCTGTTAACGTCGCTATTGAATCGGTGTTACGCAGTGTCATAAACAACGGTTACAGACCAGCGAAAGCTGTTTATAGACGAAACATCTAAGCGGGGATCCTCATGTTAGAAACAGAGAACACGAAAATCCAAATAACGACCGTCACCACCAACCACGCCGACACGAGCTGGGGAGCTTCCACGCGCGCGTGTATGTGTACGTGTGTGTGTGTGTGTGTGTGTGTGTGTGTGTGTGTTTGCACGCGCGTGTTTGTGATTGTGCATGTGCGCGCACGTGCGCATGTCATGTCGCAACATGTATACATAACACGAGCTTAAGTAAATGAAATGACACAAAGCTACGAAAGAACGAAGACGAATCTTTCCAACAAAATGGCTATTTCATTCGATTAAGTAAATTGTTGGTAAAGAATAAGTTTATACAAACCACTCGGAATGCTTAATA
>NC_068992.1:48817654-48820730 GCF_001194135.2 Octopus bimaculoides
TATATATATATATATATATATATATATTACAGTAAGAAGATTGCAAATGACAAAACAAACTATAAAATATAATTACTACTTTTTTATGTTGTAATGTTGCATTTGGTGAGATGCAACGCAGTAAAAATTTCGTAATCATATTTTGGTAAGTTACTATGCAGGTGTATGTGACAATAGTTTAAAAGTTCTTATACAGAAGTTCTTATATAGGCGCAGGTGTGGCTGTGTGGTAAGTAGCTTGCTTATCAACCACATGGTTCCGGGTTCATTCCCACTGCGTGGCACCTTGGGCAAGTGTCTTCTACTATAGCCTCGGGCCAACCAAACCCTTACACTTATATATATATATATATATATATATATATATATATATATAGCTGTGTTTGTGTGTATATATACATATACATATAGACACACTCACACACGCATATATGTATGTGTGTGCATGTGTGTGTGTGTGTGAGTGAGTGTGCGCACACGCATACATATATATTAGCTTTGATCAAGTTTTCTGAAGGCAGCTTGGTTGCTATATCTAGTCGATGGAGCGGGCAGATGAAGATTCCCTCATTGGCTTGTGGTGGAAATATTAATGACGGTGCTGGAAGGGGTGGACTTGTCATTGTTGTTGTTGTTGTTGTTGACTTTGTTGCGGTGGTGATGCTGCTGGCGCTGCTGGTGGTGGCGGCGGCGGCAGTAGTGCTGGTAAATTATATAAAATGAATGTTAGTGATGATTGTGATAACGACGACGATGATAATGATAGTGATGATGATGATGATATAGATGACGACGACGACGACGACGACGACGGTGGTGAGGATGACGATGATGATTATGACGATGACGATGACGACGATGAAGATGATGATGAAGTTAGACATATAAAGGAAAATACAGTCCAGCCATTCGTTGCTTCATTCTAATAGCGTCTAATCTAGATAAAGTGCCGCCATTTTAGCGCACTTTCTCAACTGTCCTTCTACCAAAACACTACAAAAATCAAAACAAAAACAAAAAACAAAAACATAAAATGCACAAACAAAACTGGACTGAGTGGTCCTATTTTTAACAACCCCGTGGGTCAGTGTAGAATGTTTTCATGAAACATGATGTGTTTTAGATATAAAACTCAATCTATTTAACCGACCAATAATATTGGTTTTATAACCAAAAATCACTTAGCATGATCACATTAGATATTCTATAGTTTCTTAATGACTTCTCTCAATGTGATTCTTACGTTTTTATATCGTTGGGAGGCCACTTTATTCTGTCCACTCCAGTCTCACCAATTTCGGGAATATTTTTGCGTCTTACAACCAACATCATTATTTCTTACGGAATTAGCTTTAGTCGTCTCTGCCTCTTCGTCCCTCTCCAATGAATATTACTTTTATTCTTTCTTCTTTACATTTTTTTTTTCGTTCTCTTTTCATCTTTTCTTTCTTGCTATCTCTCTCATCCTACCCTTCATTTACTATCTCTCTTTCTTTCTCCCTCCTTCACTTTTCATATCTATCTATTCACCTCTAGTCCTCGTTCTTTCCTTTGGCCTTCCGTCTTTTCATTCTATATTTTCTTTCTCTCTTTTTGCCCTTTATATCTTTCTTCGTTTTTTTTTCTTTCCTTCGTTTTCCATTCCTTCTTTCTCCCTTTCTTTTTTCTCTTTTCCTTTCATCTTTTGTCCACTGTATCCTTCACTGTCTTCTCTCTCTCTCTCTCTCTCTCTCTCTCTCTCTCTCTCTCTCTCTCTCTCTCTCTCTCTCTCTCTCTCTCTCTCTCCCTCTTTATGTGTCTCTATTTCACTGATTCTCATTCGTACATCTGTTTTCCTCTTAATCTCATTAACCATTCCCAACAACTCTGCTTTCCTCAAAAATCTTGTTTCTATCTTTGTGCCGATTCACATCATCACCGCTGCCACCAACACACAGTATCATCCACCAAGAATAACAACCGCCAACTCCAAATGTCGATCAAAACGCCAATCAGTCACCAACACCACCACCACCATGGCACCAATAATATTTCCATCGTCTCGCTATTTCGTGCCGCTGAATCCTGCCTCTATTCCCTTCATTTATACCTCTAGTTTAGCTTTCACTCACAAGGAACCTCTAAACACTGAAACAACTTTCAGCTGCATTACATCTCTCTCTCTCTATCTATCTATCTATCTATCTATCTATCTATCTATCTATCTATCTATCTATTTGTCTATATATCTATTTCTCTTTCTCTCTCTCTCTTTCTCCCTCTCTCAATCTATCTGTCTCTCTATCTTACTATCTGTCTTTCTTTCTCCCTCTCATTTTCTTCCTCCTTCTCTAGCCCTCTCTCTTATATATATATATATATGTATATATTTATCTATATAAATGTATGCATGCATATTTATATGTGTATATACAAAGATATCTGTATATATGTGTATAGGCGCGGGCGTGGTTGTGTAGTAAGAAGCTGGCTTTCCAACCACATGGTTCTGGGTTCAATCCTACTACATGGCACCTACTATAGTCTCGATCAGACCAAAGCCATGTGAGTGGATTTGGTAGACGGAAACTGAAAGAAACCCGTCCTGTATGCGTGTGTGTATGTGAGAGAGAGACAGAGAGAGAAAGAGTGTGTGTATGCGCGCGCGGGCATCTTTGTATCTGTGTTTGTCCCATCATCACCGCTTGACAAACGGTGGTGTGTTTACGTCCCCGTATCTTAGCGGTTCGACAATTTGACCGAGAGAATAAGTACTAAACTTTAATAATACGTCCTGGGGTTCATTTGTTCGACTAAAACCCCTGAAAGTGGTGCTCCAGTATGGCTGCAGTTCTCTATTTTTTCTGGTGAAGAACTAATATCCGAAATGTTAAGGCAAATTCTATATCTGTCAAGGCGTTAAGCTTGTATTTATGTTAAACATGCACATACACACACACACACACACACACACACACACATATATATATGTATATATGTGTGTACGTCCGTAAACATGTATGTATATATTTATGTAAATGTATACACACACACACACACATACGCACACACACACACAAACACACACACACACACA
>NC_068992.1:48820805-48824648 GCF_001194135.2 Octopus bimaculoides
ATATATATATATATATATATATATATATATATACATACATACATACACTTAGTAACTTCAAATACATAACTGGTTTAGTACTTACAGGGGTTAATTAATTGGAATATGAAAAAGTGTCAACATTAAATAATCAGTACATCGCTTTGACTTATTAGGTTCCACTTACATCAAATGTTTTCTGAGTTGCTGATATACATTACTCACATCTTCCGCCACTAACTCTATCAGGCTGTGCTGTGCGTATAACTGACCAAGTATTGGGGTAATTTATATTTCTATCTGTGAGCTTCCCGAAAGCTTTATTTAGCGAGGTTACAACTAACTTTATTTCTCTTCCTACAAATGGTTACTCCAGAGGGATTTAAATTTAGAATAGGTTACCTCTATATAAATAGCACCTTATCGAGTGCAAGTACAGACCATATAAATATTCCACCTATGATACTGGTTACTCAGCGAACGAACTTTGTTACGTATCTCACTATGCTTTGTTGACATCCGTGTGAGTAGGATTGTCAGATATTGCTATATCTCCGTTTGTAGGGTTGCTACTAGAATTTGATTTATCGACGGAGTTGCTGTTTAAACTAGAGAGGAATTTAGAGTGATCTGGTAGGTTGGTGATATGATTAATGTCACGGTAGTCCGGGACATTAATATCACTCGAAACACGATTTATTTTCATACTATTAAAGGCTGCTGTATTTTTCCAGTAGGTGAAGAGTGTTAGAGTAGGCCAGTTTGACATTGAGGCAATTTATGTTTTGGGGAGTGCGTTAAATTAACAGATATTAACCTCTCCTCCTGACTCCAAGAAAGCTAACATTGGCGTGTCTGCACGCTGTACTTTGAAAAACAGCCGCAAGAGAGATAAGCCCTAAGAATTCTAAGTTTTTGTAAAACCGAATGAATCTCTTTCTACATTTGTCGTAGCTAACTTCATTTTTGGGAAGCGAATAATGCACTGTCCCTATATAGACCGACTTCAATGTTCTGAAATACACTCTTAATGAAATGAAAAATATTTATACGCAAAAGATCTTTATATTAGGTTATTTCTCTATCCTTACGGCCCCAAATCTTGTTATTGAATCTAATACCCAATCACCAGGCGACTAGGCTTTTATTCACATCATGCCTAGAATACAAGGGCTTTATTTAGAAGGACTGGTAAGAAACGAAGGGGTACTGAAAAGTTCTTGGCTTTAAGGGTATCGTGAAAGGCCTTGTAAGAGGCCCAACCTTCTGCGTTCATTTACAGGGCTTAGAAAAACTGAAGGACCGCTGCAATAAGTGCGTGAATCTGAATAAATTCATAATTAACTGATCTGCCTTTATTTTCTTTTACCCAAAGGCCAGGAACTTTTCAGCACCCCCTCGTTGAAGAGTAATCGTTTGCTATATCTAATTGTAAAAATTTAACATCTATTTTATGCACACCTAAAAACAATTAATTAACTTAAAATTATTCGACCACGAATGGAGGAGATTTTCTCTTTTTTTTTTTTTTTTTCCTTTTTTTAGAGTGGGTACAATTCTTTTTATCCCTACAAAAGTGGGCTGAAAAGTTCATAAGATGACTGTGAAGGAGTGACGCTAGAGCCGTGAAATCTTGCATGCCATTAATTTTTTCCTGTCGGGGAACAGATGGTAGTCAGATGGAGCCAAATCAGGAGAATAGAGAACACACACACACACACACACACACACACACACACACACACACACACACTCACACACACATGCATGCTATAATTTACGCACTCTTCATGCACACACACGTGCACAAATACATATACCTGCACATATACACACAGATAGAAACGAACTCAACACTCACACAAACACAAACACGAAAATTTAGATTACACCTACATCTACACACAAAACATACCCTATACACACCTACCACTTTACACACACACACACACAACACATGCAATAGATACACATTGTGTATACACATACGCATTCACCCACTACACGTTCATTCAAAAACACGCATACAGATATACATGCATGTATACACACATACACTCACAACACAGACACACATTTCACTTTCCACACATATTATATATCAAACACACACAGTACAGTACAGTCTACACCACCATACACATACGCACACATTTAAACACACACAGATAATACACAACATGCACGATCGTAAACACCCACATGTTCATACACAAATTAAACTGTCCATCCATTATCTCCCTTTACAATTGATCTCGTGCTCTTTTTTACTTCCCTTCGCCATTTTCAGTCGGCCATTCATTTTACATCATGCCATCATTTTAAATACACATGTTTATTTTTTCGTTCCTTTTTTTTTCTTTTTGTTTGTTAGTTTTTCTCTACCTTACTTTGAAGTGGCAATCCTCTTTTTTTGCTCCTTTTTCTTCGTCCAGCTTTAAACTAATATTATAGATAATCCATTTCAATTTTCTTGGTTTGTTTTCTCCCTAAAAGCTTTTATGAATATATATATATATATATATATATATATATATATATATATACACGCACACACCTTCTCAAGTTATGTTGTACTGATGTGCCCAGAATAAGGGTGAAATAGTGCTATCTACAACTACGAAAACTACAGGAATATGCAATAAATGGATATTAGAGAAATATGGAAACAACCTACACTCTTTCACTCATAGGAAAAAGACCTCTCTGGATAAGGAAAGAAACAATAGGTAAGATACAAACCGTAAAGCGATTCTCACTCCTTAAAGAAAATATTCACCCTCTATGTCATCTCGCAAAATGTGATACTCAAGCAGATGTTACGTATATTATCTAATAGCAGTTTGGATCGGTTCAATACAACGAACTCATCTCTACAAGCTTGATGAGATAGGTTCGTCTGGCGGGCCTAGGAAACTGTAAGTTGCATTGAACCGAGTCAGTAACTAAATAATATTAAATAATATAAATGTATACATACATATATATATATATACATATATACTTATATATGTTTGTGTATGTATGTTTGCATATATTTATATATGTTTGTGTATGTATGTTTGCATATATTTATACATGTAAATGGATGTACTTGTATGTGTGTATATATATATATATATATGTGTGTGTGTGTGTGTGTGTGTGTGTGTGTGTGTGTGTGTGTGTGTGTAGATATATTATATATACAAATATATATACATACGTACGTGCATATGTCTGTGTGTGTGTGTGTCTCAGTATAAACTTGTGCGTGAGAGAGAGAGAGAGAACGAGAGAAAAGGTGAGAGCTAGAAGCAAGAGATATCGTGACAGATTTAGACAAAGAAATTTATATAAATATATCCGCTATACACGTTTGTGTGTGTGTCTTTGTGTGTACGTGTGTGTGTGGGTGTGTGTGTGTGTATGTGTGTGTTTGTATATATACACACACACACGCACACACATATATATATATGTATACATTCGTACAAGAGACAGACGAAAAGAGAGGAGGGAACTAGGGACATCGAAAGTCAGGCAGGCAAACAGACAGAAAGTTTTTGATCAAAGAGACAAAGAAAGTAAATAAACAGTACAATGGTGAGTAGAAAGAAATAGAATGTGGGTCGAAGGTAGAGGTGGTGTTGGGATGGGGTGGAAGGTGTAGGGTTAATTATCTAATTAATAAAAATGAGAATCTTTCCTTTTGTCTCTAATCATATTAGTGTTACAAGTCATCCTTAAATTTCCTAGAGGGATTCTTGATTCCCTGCATCACCATCACCAATGCCACCAACCACTATACCACATGCTTTCGTCAAAAGTAACAGTACAACCGCCACCACTACCACCACTACCACCACCACCACCACCACCACC
>NC_068992.1:48825602-48826447 GCF_001194135.2 Octopus bimaculoides
TCAGTTTCCGTCTACCAAACCCACTCACAAGGCTTTGGTCGGCCCGAGGCTACAGTGGGACTGAACCCGGAACCATGTGGTTTGTAAGCAAGCTACTTACCACACAGTCACTCCTATGCCTACTACAATTTTATCCAGCAACACCACCACTACCAACGCCAACACTACTACACATAAACCAACAGCAACATCACAATTACCATCACCGATGCCACCAGTACCTCTACCACCACCAACACTACCACTACAACCACTAACGCCACTACCACTACCACACGAACACGAAAACTAGCACCACCACCACCACTAATAATCTCTAAGGCCAATACTACTACCGCTACAACTACAACTACCCCCATCCTCACCACCATTACTATCACCGACACCATCAGTACTTCTACCAACACCGGCGAGACTACCTCCAACACGAACACTACCACCACCACCAACAACAACACTACAACCACCAGTACAAACACTACAATCACAGCTCACCACTCTTCTCCTTTCTTTCCCACAATGCATCAGTGGAGTTTCTCCCTCTTTACCATTCTGCCTTGTTATGGCTGCTACCACTTCCAAGTCAGCATTGTGCCAGATAAAGAACGACTTCCTGCAAAACCCTGATGTTTCTAACAATACATCTAACACCAGCCGACTTCGACAACAACGGAACCAATATATTTCTGAAAATGGTTACTTCCGTTTTGACAAAATATTAAAATACATCTATATCGATATCAGTTTGTTTTTGTATGTATATGTATATATATACATGTATTTGAGTGTACATATGTATGCATATATATGTATGTATATATATATATATATATATATATATATAT
>NC_068992.1:48826726-48832225 GCF_001194135.2 Octopus bimaculoides
TATATATATATATATATATATATATATGCGTATGTATATGTATATATATATTGTATACACAAGCATCTTACACGTGTATATTTATATACACATGCATGCATCAAGAATACATATGTATTAATATAAAATACACTCTTATCTCAATTAATTAATACAAGTCTACGCATGCGTACTACAGTTTTGCTCTGTGTGTGTGTGTATGTGTGTACATAGAGGCAGGTGTAGCTGTATGCGATTGTGTGTGCGTGTATATGAGTGCGATTTAGTGTTTAGGTGAGTGTGTGCGCGCACATGTGTGTGTGTGTGTGTGTGTGTGTGCTTCCCTTGTTGATTAGTTAGGTAACAGTTGCCATAAATTTAATATGGTTCACCTTTAGTTTACGCTATTGACAGTAACATAAACGCCCACGCTTTCTATCTCTACTCTCACACACACACACACACACACACACACACACACACACACACACACATGTATGTATGCATATCATTTACATACATGAACTCTAAGGGGAAACACCCTTTATCAGCTGCCGACTGGTGGCGACGACGATTTTGAAACTATCACGACTATCGCTTCCTTCCCGCCATCTTTGTTGCACAGAATTTATGCTACCAGAAATTGTCGCTCCAGATACTTTCAGTACATATCGTAGCACACTTTTAGCTCAGTATTTTGGCGCCTCGTTGTGTGGGGGAGTTCCAGTCTCTTGTATTTTCTCATGCTTCACTTTTTACCTCCTCTTTCATTTTTACAGTTTCCAGCAACTCTTTCATCCCATTCTTCGATCTTCAACCCTTCTCCATCACAACATAGGAGCGAGATAGTACTATTGCTTGGAATCTCTGGGTGGCCTTGTGCTGGCGGAGAATTTCGGCTTCCTTCTCAACATCAGTCCCTGATGAACTTTCACCGATTGTTCTCGACTCAAGAAACAGCGGTAACAGCAGCTGTGATCTCCATCTTTGGTGTCTGCTACAGTTTACCTTTCGCTATATCTTAATTACTTTTTCTTCTTTTCTATGTAGAAGAATTTCTAGTGATGTTTACTACAATACCTTTTACAACTGGGCTTTTTGTACCACACCATCAGCCTGGTTTGTTCCATCGCTGCACCTTCAATGAGGCACAGCTCTAGAAAACCTTGCAATATTTGAGGGACATTTGCATTCAGTTGTTTATATAGTCCCCATCCGACCACATGTTGTCAGTTATCTCTGCTCTCGCAACATGCTTATACTCTCTCACACAGGTGACAGTAAGTCACTGATACATTCAGCTTTGATCTCAAATCGCTATCTAACCCAAAGTTATTACTGATCGAGAGCGAGCAAACTTAAATACCACTCGTTTCTAGGGAAGAAGTGACCATAGTCGTTTGAATCGTCCCATTTATTTGAGTAATATATTAATCTCTCAGTATTTAGCCGATATTCATTTTATTCGGGGGTAACAAAAGGTAAGCATCGTCTGTCTGTAGGAGGAATTGAGTATGGAAGCTTGAATTAATACTAATATATGACTGGTATTTTATCAATGGTGATCATAACGTAAATGGCCATAACTAAATAGCTTAAGTCTATTTATTCCGGTACTCTGCATTTTTTGCTACGTCTATCACCGTATTTAACAATGAATAGGGGTTTCAAATTTTTACACAAGGCCAACAATTTTAGATGGGGGGGGAGTTAGCCGATTAATATCTACGCCAATGATCCACTTATACTTATTTTGTCGACCCCGAAAGGATAAAAGGCGAATTTGACCGAGTTGGGATGAATACCAGTAAGTATTTTCTCTAATACGCTAACGATTTAACCAGCTAGCTACTTTATTTAACTATGAATAATCCTTTCTACTGTTGGCACAAGATCAGAAATGTTAGGAGAGGAGATAATCGATTAGATCGACCCCAGTGATCAATTGGCACTTATTTTAATCGGTGAAAAGCAATGCCGATCTCGGTGGAATTTGAACATAGAACGTAAAACCGGAAAAATGCCGCGAAGCCTTTTGCCTGGCTTGCTAACGATTCTACCAGCTCACCACCTTTTATTTTGTTATGAATAATAAAATACTACTAAACTATTCGACTGGCTGTCCAGCACTTTATAGCCTCGGAGAGTCCAGCGAGGTTAACTTCGACTTTCTTTGACAAAATATCAGTGTTATAATGGGGTTGACTACAACATATATACTTCCTAGACCTCCAACAAATGTAAAATAAAACAGACGCTTTGAATAATATAGTTCTAGATACACTCTCTGAATAAAATAATAGATGTTTGAAACGAATTATGTGAATGAGTAACTAAGCGTATGAGTAACTGAATGATGGAATACACGTTCGTTATTAAACTAAATGCCTACCTATTGACTAAGCAACACTTCACAAAACTAAATGGAAGTGATAGACTCCATAGTGAAATAAAACAATGTTATTCACGTAGAAATTAACGTTGAACTTTTCTGAAATGTATTGTCAAACTATTCAAATATTGATGGAAGAACATGATGACTTTATGAGTTGCAGATAAATCCAACAGCAGACGATCATCCGGGTCATGACATTGAGGTCATCTAATACAGGCATTTACTTGATAAAATATTTTGTCAGCCATAGAACATTTGATTGCAAACAACCCGCCTCTCTCTAGCCCACTCCGATACACTCTTGGCCCAATCCGGCACAGTCCAGTTGTTTCAGTTGATATTGTAACTGACTACAACTACGTGTTTTTAGCAATTGGTATTTAATATTGATGAGATGCTGACTGAAGATGCAGAGGATGTAGCAGACGACGACGACGACGACGACGACAACGGCGCTGATGATGGTGATGATGATGATGATGACTATGACCATGTTTTCCGATAACTACAGCAGCGTATACATAATATACGAGAATCTGAAATACTGCCTTTTCCTGTTGAAGAAGAAACACTATTGTTAAAATGAGAACTGAAGTGTAAGTCCGGGTAATTCCACACAAACACACGCGCGCACACCCACACACGCGCGCGTACACACATGTACATATATATATATATACATGTATATATATATATACAAATATGTACATACACACATATATATATATACAGATATATATATATATATATATATATGTGTGTGTGTATGTATGTATGTATGTATATATGTATGTATGTATGTCTGTATTACACGCACACACGTAGTAAGTGGGTGAAAGCAAAATAAGCTTAACAGCTTTAACTTAGCACATGTAACACAGATTAGTGCTCGAATGGGTGGGAACTCCAACCACTTCATCCAGGACCGGCCTTCTGCATCGAAAGTTAGCTATTAATGTATGATAAACAGTACTTAATATTTTTTTCTGCTCTAGGCACAAGGCCCGAAATTTTGGGGGAGGAGACCAGTCGATTAGATCGACTCCAGTACGAAACTGGTACTTAATTTATCAACTTCGAAAGGATGAAAGGCAAAGTCGACCTCGGTAGAATTTGAACTCAGAACGTAAAGACCGACGAAATACCGCTAGGCATTCCACCCAGCATGCTAAGCCTTTCTTTTATATTGACAACTTAATAACGGATTGCGAACGATCCTGAACACTTATAAATAACCACATTTGACCAGGATCTGAACCCGAAACTACAAGGTTGCAAAGCTAGCTTCTTAACCACACAGCCATAATAAAGTTGCGATTTTAGAGACTTGGGATTTGTTTTGTAAGAATTTTTACTTGAAACCGTGTTTGAAATCAATAATGTCATATTGGGGAATAGTCATAATTTATAAAGCCTATAAACACACACCACCCGTTATTGTTTGCGTAGATTTTAGTTCATTTTCTTTTGCTGAAGTAGTTGTTTTTTTTATGTCCCACCCCCATCCCTCCAATATATGTTTCACTACACCGATCTATAACATTCTCAATGGGTGTACATTTTTTTTTCTTTTGAAAGAACACATAGCATAGAGATATATCAACGGTAAAATCAGTTGAAAACTAAAATTAAAAAGCATTTAAAAGAAAAAATATATACACACTCAATGAGAAGACTATAGATGGTTGTAGTGAAACATATTTTGGAAGAACATAAACAAATATCTACTCAGAAAAAGAAAAAGAAGTGAGGTATAGACAAGCAACAACCGTTGAGTGTGTTTGTAGGCTTTATTAATAATGACTCTTCCCAAATATAATAAAAATGCTATTTTAATCGCAGTGTGAAAGTAAACAAAATAGTTACACAAATTTGTTTACATTTCAGAGCATCACAAAGTTAAACCATGGCTGTGAACGCTGTTTATTTTTTTCAGCGACGCCATTCAAGCAACACTTGTGTACAAGCCTTGTGTTAGAGCCAAGCGGGGTTATACCAGACCTTTCAATGTACCCACCTCTAATTGGTTGCTCCATCTCCTTGAAAACAGAGGGCAAATCTTTGTTTAAAAGAAAGGACACTGTATAACATAGGCTCTGATATACAAAAAGACGGGATAGTCATATGTGGAAAGCATTTGATCATCGGTCTGCTTGGTCATAGTTGATATTGGGCTACACAGTAACAAGAAGAACGAACTACTACAGATTTGAAGGAACCCAAACCAGCATCGTTGTACGATAACATCTGGATATAACATACAATAAACGAAATACTTAAAACAACCAATGACTACATAGACAGCCAAGTGGAACTGATCTTTTGCTGCAGAAATCTCCAAATCCAAGTACACCCCACAAACACCATCTTAAGAACGCTGTTTTTGCGGACAAACGAGAAAACAAGGCATGCAAATATAAATGGATGTAACCGCATCAATAACTTTATTAGCCCCAAATATGTATCATATAATGCTGGGTATGTAATATTAACAATACCTATTACTCACTACAGGGTTATGTATCTATGTTTATGAAACAATGCAAGTAATTTATTGTGTGGTCTATCATTCGTTTCACGGTTTCACTCTTCTGTCTTTAATTAACTGTACGTGATATGTAACATTATAGGAAATATTTCAAAAATATATATTTTTCATTTTGTATTTTCTGCTTTCGGCAAGGTGAATAATGCAATCGAAGGCTGCATGAGGTATTTCTCTTCAATATTTCTGTTGTAGTATTGAAGCCGCTGGAAAAACCATATATCTGTTTGAAATTGAGATGGAATCAAAATAGTTCAGCGTGATAAAGTATGGGAGAGAACATAATAACGTGTGAGATTGGGAAGATAGTTGTAGGAAAGAGAAATAAAATAGGTAAAGGATAGATGAAAAGTTAGAAAAGAAAAACAAGTAAAGAAGCTCTCGGAGAAAGAAATATCAAATTTCTGTACATATATATGTTTCCTGTCGAGTGAAAGTGGTGTTTTCCAGTTGCGCTATAAGTGCTTTTTCATGACAAAGCGTCAGCATTTCCCAAATATATCTGATTTCGTGTTCCAATAAAGATCATTTTTCTGAATGTTTCTGAGGACTTTCCTGTTTTATACTGTGCACTGATGAC
>NC_068992.1:48832469-48834135 GCF_001194135.2 Octopus bimaculoides
TATACATATATATATATATATATCATTATTTTTAATAGGCAACAGTAACAAAGTCACTCAGAGTTCAAGAGTTTTATGCATGGTTCTCACCAAACTGTTTCAGAATCTGGGAGTTTGTCTTTCTCTCAGATTTTGAAAGATATCGATAAGTGCCACGCACAAAACTCTCAACACTGGAATCACTTTCTGACATTCACCGATTTTGGTCCACTAGTTAAAGTGTTGCGCTCACGATTGTGAGATCGTGGGATCGATTCGATTTCAGGATCAGGCAGTACTTTGTGTTCTTGAGCAAAACACTGCCTCTCACACTGCTCTGCGATGACATCGACACCTGACGTGTGACGCACAGGGCACACGCACAGGCAGCGTCGATTTCATGAATGGGGTGAGCCAATGTACAGCACAAGCATTTGATTGCTATAAACAAATCATCTGTGCAAGCAGTTCAGCGTGTATTTGCAAAACCCTCATTTGTGGTCTACGAGTGGACAGCTGGACACCGACAAATACGAACCATTTGATTAAAGTCTCTACGTGGTTGATTGACCTACAAGATGTAATAGCCAAATTTTCGTCAAATCACTCCACAGTCTTAAAATATGATGTGGAAAACATTTGGTCGTGTAGTACTAAATTCACTACGTCTGAAAAGAAAACGGTCGGGTAGTCACAGTTAGAACTCATTTGATCGCAGTTTTGCATTTATCTGGACTGACCTGCAGCGCACAAAACACCACCAACAGCAGCAACAACCACAACATCGATAACAACAACAGCAATAACATGAGCAAAAATTACCATAACGCATCATCTAAGTGACACGATCTCAGGTCACGACCAACTTAAACTGCCATCGACAATTCGTTAATTGAAACTTCTCGAGGTGATAAAGTTTAACTTACTTTACCTTCAATTCCATGAATAATAACATGTATCTTTATATATTTTTCATTTTATTTTTCAACTATTTAAATATTTGATAATACACTTTCTGGCTTCATTTTCATGATTTTCTCTGCGAACCTTTATTGTCTCTGACTTGCTGGAAACTGCGTTATCCGGTATTTAGAAAATGAAAATAAAATTCAATTACCTTATCAATATATCTTGGTTTTGCAGAAAGCATCTCCGCTGTTGTGTGATATAGCATTTTTAATCTATTTATCAAAATGGAAAACTGTCTTCGGATAAATCAGATACTGGCTCTATTAATCGATTTCAACTCGAAAAGAAGAATACTCCATGTAGCATTTTCTCTCTCAATGTATTTATCTATCTATCTATCTATATATATATCTATCTGTGTCTCTTTTGTCTATGTCTCGCTCCCTTTACCTCTCACCCTGTGCCGTTACCTCTTCCAGCATACACACAAACACACATGCATATGTGTGTGTATATGCGTGTGTGTGTATGCATATATACATATTCTATATATCCAAATACACTTAAATGTGGATATATATGTATATATAAATATGTATAGGTATCTATATAAACACACAGATGGGTACGTATATACGTACATATATATACATTTATATACATCTGTAGTGATATTTAAGTATGCATGTTTCTCTCTCTCTCTCTCTCTCTCTCTATATATATATATATATATATATGTATATATATATATATATATACATATATACATATATATATA
>NC_068992.1:48835277-48837329 GCF_001194135.2 Octopus bimaculoides
TATATATATATATATATATACAAAGTACACCTACATGGATGAATGACGATAAGCAAAATGTTTCATACATATATAGATTTATAGATTTGTGCTTCTCTATTGATATACAGAGATTTCATTCATGTATTCTGAAGACACACAATATATATATATGCATGTATGTATGTATATATGTATGTATGCATGTGTATATATATGTACGTACTAGTGTATAAGTATAAATACATACATATTTTATATACATTTATTTGCATACATATGTGAAAATAAGTACATGCGTATATATATATATTTATAGGTGTGTATGCACATATATATATATATATATATATATATGTGTGTGTGTGTGTGTGTGTGTGTGTGTGTGTGTGTGTGTGTGTGTGTGTGTGTGTGTGTGTATGTATGTATGTATGTATGTATATGTATGTATTATGTATGTATGTAGGTATGTATGTAGCTAGATAGATTGTGAGACATATTTCTTTATTGACTACAGGGGGCTAAACATAGAGGGGACAAACAAGGACAGACAAAGGGATTAAGTCGATTACATCGATCCCAGTGCGAAACTGGTACTTATTTATTTAATCGACCCCGAAAGGATGAAAGGCATAGTCGACATCGGCGGAATTTGAACTCAGAACGTAACGGCAGACGAAATACCCGCTAAGCATTTTTGCCCGGCATGGAAACGATTCTGCCAGCTCACCGCCCTTATGTAGATTGATAGATAGATAGATAGCTAGATAGATAGATAGATAGATAGATAGATAGATAGATAGATAGATAGATAGATAGATAGATAGATAGATAAGTAGGTGCTGGGACGTATTTCTGTATATATATATATGTATATGATTTTATAGTTATGTACATGCATGCAGACATACGTGTGTATGTTCATGTCTATTCACAAGTAAGCACCTATGTGTATCTGAATATATGTAAGTATATACATCTGTGTGGGTTTGTGTGTGTGTATCTGTGTGTGTGTGTGTGTGTGTGTGTGTGTGTGTGTGTGTGTGTGTGTGTGTGTGTGTGTGTGTGTGTGTCTGTATGTGTGTGTGTGTGCGTGTTTGTATCGTTATGTCTGAATGTCTGTGTTTGTCTGTCTTAGTGAAGAATTGTATATATTGATATATTGATAAATTGATATATAAATAATTTCATATATATTGATATATATGACGATATATGTGTGCCTTTGAGTGTATATATCTGTGTGTGTGTGTGTGTGTGTGTGTGTGTGTGTGTGTGGTGCATGCACGCGCGTTAGTCTTTTGTGTGACTCTACGTATGTATCTGAATATGTAAGCGTTTAAGTCGACAAACAAACCTAGAATCAAATGTGGGTTGGAAGGAAAAGTACGAGAATGCATTATTGCATTTTAATGCACATGCGCACTCGAACATTGCACTTGGGAACAGAGAAACATGGGCATAATACTTAAATACCATCATTTAGACGTATGTGCGTGCAATTGTATATGCATTTATGTACATATGTATGTATGTATGTATGTATGTATGTATGTATATATATATATATATATATATATATATATATTTATCTGTATATATGCTATACTTATATATATGTATATATATGTATTTATATGTATGTATGTACATATATATATATATATATATATACATACACACATACATACATTCATACATACGGACATACATACACACATACATACAGACACATATACAAACATACACATATACATGCATTCATACATACATACATACATACATAAATACATAAACACACACACATACATACAGGCATAATACATACACACATACATAGATTCATACATACATAGACACACACATTCATACATTCATACATACACATATACATACATACACACATACATGCATACATACACGCATTATACATACACACGTACATACATATGTGTATGCAGAAAATACAGACAGATGTACATATAGATAGGTATACAAATACGTAGATAATAGACAAGAACATATTTATATCTTCAAGTGCACACGCATGCATTTTTTTTCTGCTTGTTATAC
>NC_068992.1:48837738-48838881 GCF_001194135.2 Octopus bimaculoides
ATGCAATTACATACATTTAAACACACACACAAACACATCTTCATCTATATATATATATATATATATATATAAAGATGTGTTTGTGTGTGTGTTTAAATGTATGTAATTGCATATGTAAGTATGAGCATGTGTCGATATGTATGCTTAAATATGTGTGTTTCTGTCTGTCTGTGTGTGTACATACACACATTTGTATGCATCTATGTATGTATATATAACTATATATAAATAATATATAAATGAGATGTGTCATAGAGCGAACCACATCGATTCACTTTGCTCCATTTCTTACTCTGCTGTAAAAGAGTACAATACTAGTGCTTCTGTAGCCTTCTTATGGCCTTACTGTCACATTCTCTATGTTCTTGGATCGCTAAGAGTACGTTTATGTCTGCATACAATCACACAGGCACCTGAAACAAATATCGAAAACATGGAACAAGCTACTAGGTCATAATCGCTTGAGAGTGACAGCTAAGTCTTTCTACTAAAGACTTGAATACTCCTAGTGATGATTTGTCGTTCACGACTATTGAAAACAGGCAACTAATTAAATATCAAAGACAAATCATAACTTGACGAATGTGAGAACATTTTTGCGTATTTATGTGCATGTGGGTTTATGTGTGTGTGCGTGGTTGTATAAATGGTTTTCACACATCAGTCGTTTGAATAATCGGTAACTTGAAACTCGATGTTACGATTTCAGCAACATCGTTTTCAAATAAAACACATACACTCTGCTTTGTGTATTGCGTACTTCTTGCCGTTTGTAAACACAATCAATCATATCGGTTTGCTTGTGTGTATGTATATATTTATACATTGATTCACGCCATTTATACGCAAATACGCAAATATGCATCCACACATACATTCAAATCCCCTCACGCTTATACACAAATAAATACGAAATACATTCACATACAAACTTATACGCTCATACATATGTAGAAATACATGCACAAACATAATAACCATAGAAAAATTAACAGAAGACGTAAACACTTATATACACACACGAAACTGATATGCACTCAGTCACGTGACTAACTACTTAGCTACTAATCCATTTACCTACCTACGTACTTATTAATCAATTAGACCGTATATATATATATATATATATATATATATATATAT
>NC_068992.1:48839719-48840826 GCF_001194135.2 Octopus bimaculoides
GTGTGTGTGTGTGTGTGTGTGTGTTTGTGTGTGTGCATGAGTGTATCTATTAATCTACAAAGATTGATAGAGAGAGAGAGAGAGAGAGAGAGAGAGAGAGAAAGAGAGATGATAGGTAGGCAGGCAGGTACATAGGTAGAAAGACTGGCAGGTAGATAGATAGATAGATAGATAGATAGATAGATAGATAGATAGATAGATAGATAGATAGATAGATAGAAACGTATAGACATGCGTGTACGAAGATACGTACACTTACATTTGTGTGTGTGTGTGTGTGTGTGTGTGCGTGTGTATCTACGTACATATAGCCAAATGGGAAACAGCGCTTCACTTTAGCTATAAGAAAATGGCCGCCACCACTTTCCAATATAGGTGAATGCCAAATGCCAAGTTGAATATAGGCAATTGCCTAAGCGTTTGATGGGTGACAGGGAGGATGGGATCATGTGACGTCCATACGTTTCTCAAGAACATTAGTGACATGCGTCAACTGAAAATAGCTAAAACCGCACAGTCTAACCGGATTAAAAACACATCACCTCAGCAATTTTACCCAGAGTAGCCATCTTTTGCCCGCCTCTTCTTACTTACTCCGCATAGATCCACTCTATCTTAAGATTTAAGCACCAGGACAATTGCAGTGACGTTCATGCTTTCCTAAGAGTATTAGCAATTTAAGTGTCGGATCTGAGTCGGTTGAGTGTCTCTGTTAATGCTACTTTATTTTATTTTCATTTTCATTTTTATTTTATTTTATTCTATTTATTTATTCGGTCCCCAGTTGGAGATGCAGAGAAGATGTCTTTTTTTTTTTGTTTGTTTTTTTTGTTTTTTTTTCCTGGAACAACAGAAACGGAGATTACTGAACGAAGGAATTATACGTGCAATATGTACATTAAGAATAAAAATGATATTACATTGGTTGTTGGTGTTGTTGTTGCTGTTAAAGTTATCATTGTTGCTGTTATTTTTGTTGTGCATGTAATCTCTCTTGCTGATACGGAGGTTACTATAATCTGTGCTTCTGCTGCTGCTGCTGCTGCTGTTTGTTATCGTTGATATTGCAGTTGTTGTTATCATCTTTCTTGATATTGTAATGTCGGT
>NC_068992.1:48842411-48843588 GCF_001194135.2 Octopus bimaculoides
GTATGTATGTATGTATGTACGTATGTATGCATGTATATACTAGCTGAACCTATCTTGATGCTTCAGGAAGCATTGAACATATAACGATATAACGTTTAACATTTTTATGTTTTAATATATTTTTTAAAAAAGAAAAAGTAAAATTTTGTTTTCATTTTATTTACTATTATTTTAAGTTATTGAATTTGTATTTTACAAAAATATTATTGATAATTTGAAAATTGTTATTGATTTTAGTTTTTACCTAAAGCTAAAACTGATATTAGGATTTCACGACTGCAACTAATTAAAAATTTAGGTTAAACTTGCCTTGATTTGAAAATTGTTTTTTATAGACCCAATTAATTAACCACAATACAATAGAGAAATTGTGACAGCTTGGCAGAGTCTTTGGAGCGTCGGAGCGAATATTTTGTATTATTTGGTCTGACTCTTTGCACTCTGATTTTCAAATAGCTGCTGAAGTCAGCATTACCATTCATCCTTCTGGGTTCAGTAAATCAAATAACAGTCCAGAGTGGCAGATTGGCAGAATTGTTAGAGCGCAGGAAGTGATCTCTTGCGGCTGCATGCGTTCTGTGTTCAAATTCTACCTCCTGAGAGGAAAAGATAAAAGACCGTAAGTCTTCTTTGAGAAATTTCGTGCGACACTTAGGAAACAATTCTAAAACTCAAACTAATGGAAACAATTTCTTTGTTTCAATCGGAAGATCATTTGCAATGCTGTAGAGTATATAATCCTTCGAGACCATATTCAGATCTGTGCCCCAATAGCTCTACTAGGTAAAATATAAAAATAAAAAACATTAACAATACGAAGTATATTATAATTTTAACTATTTTATTTCGCCCTTGTCTTCTGGCTTTTTCATTTGGGAGGCATATCATTTCGCTTTTCTTCCTCGCTTGTTTTCTCTCTTTGACGTCAATGTTCGTATCAATTATTGTTATTTCGCATCTACATAACGCTCATTTTGCTTGATGCATTACAAATTCTTCCTTCCTCTTCCAATTTCTTTGTTGCCTAGCAATTCCAGGAACATATGGCAAAGTCAGTCACGTGTGCATTTCTGATTTGGTTGGATTTTATCTACACTGCACTTTCCATTGATTTTCAATTACTTTTTGGTGATAACAAATTTTACCAAACTTTTCGATTATACATACATACATACAT
>NC_068992.1:48843598-48845564 GCF_001194135.2 Octopus bimaculoides
ATATATATGTATGTGTGTGTGTGTGTGTGTGTGTGTGTGCACCTATCTATCTGTCTGTCTGTCTATGTGTCTGCATGTCTGCCTGCCTCCTTGTATGTCTGTCTGTCTGTATTTGCATATATAGTCGTGCACTAACTAATTTATTGGCTTTTGCCAATATGAGGGTTTCTAACGTGGTAACTACCGTAGTATTCTGCCTTCTAACTTAACATTCATTTTTAAGTGGGGATAAATATTACCCTTTGGTATCAATACTGCTTTTGTTATAATAATATATATATATATATATATACACTCATATATACATATATGTATGTATATACATATAATATATACACATACATATATGTGTGTATATAAGTGTATATGTGTGTATGTATGTGTGTATATGTATGTATGTGTATATATATATATAAACATATATATATACACATACTCACATAGATATATATATATACAAAAACAGCAATGATAAAAGAAACTAAAATAACACTATGTAACACGATTTTGCCCCCTGGGTAATAACTGTTACTTCCTATTCGGTTATCCCTTAAATATATCTCGCTCAAACCTTGCTTTTGTTACGTAATTTCAAATCCCAAAGAATCCCTTTGAATTCATGCTTATGATGCTCCCCCATTACTCCATCTCATCATCAGAGATCTCAGTCACTAATGGACATGCTCAAGTGGTTAAGGTCAAGGAACTGACAAGCAAATCTCTGATACTGAGTAGAATATTTGCTATGACGATATTTCTGCCTCAGCAACTCGACACTGAATCGGTGTGAAATGTAATGGGAAATAGATCAGCTTCAAAATATTGATGTGCAGGTAGCAAAACAAACTCTGAAGGGAATAGTAGTCATTTCCTTTGGTTTTTAGATAGAAGCGAATAGGAAATAACATTTACTGACCAAAGACAAAAAAAAAATTATTTTGTCACACAGGCGCAGGAGTGGTTGTGTGGTAAGTAGCTTGCTTACGAACCACATGATTCTGGGTTCATTCTACTATAGCCCTGGGCCGACCAAAGCCTTGTGAGTGGATTTGGTAGACGGAAACTGAAAGAAGCCCGTCGTATATATGTATATATATATATATATATATATGTATGTGTGTATGTGTTTGTGTGACTGTGTTTGTCCCCCCAACATCGCTTGACAACCGATGCTGGTGTGTTTACGTCCCCGTAACTTAGCGGCTCGGCAAAAGAGACCGATAGAATAAGTACTAGGCTTGCAAAGAATAAGTCCTGGGGTCGATTTGCTCGACTAAAAGGCGGTGCTCCAGCATGGCCGCAGTCAAATGACTGAAACAAGTAAAAGAGTAAAGAGTAAAGAGTAATGATTCAAATTTTGGCATAAGGCCAAAGGTGTGTGGAAGAGGCTGAATCCTTTTGCTTCAGTATTTGGTTTGTCCTTTAGTTTCTTTGATTCCGCCGGACTGAAAGGTAGAATCGATCTTGGAGGAATATGAACTTCGAGGGTAGAGTGCCAGAAGAAATGCTGTTAAACATTGCATCCAATGTTGAATTGGTTCTGCCCACTCGCCTTCTCAGAAACAATAATAACAACAATGACGTCGAAAACAATAACACATACAATAACAAAAAATAATAAAAAGCAAACAGTATTTTGAAGAATTGAAGCGAAAATTTAATTTTCTTATTCAAAGACAATAGACAGACAAGAATAAATATCAATAAATAAACGTAAATTCGAAGAAAAATCACAAATATGGAATTTATTAAATAAAACAATAATAATTGTGATGAACAAAGAAAAAAAAAATATATGGTAATAATAACAATCATAATAATATATCAATTAAAATGATTCAAGTATTTAATAATTAACGGATGGATATTACGTAAATAAAGGAATATTGTTAATGATAGCGCTGATGATGATGATGATGATGATGATGATGATAATGATGATAATGATGATGATGATGATGATGAT
>NC_068992.1:48846159-48849975 GCF_001194135.2 Octopus bimaculoides
GATCTTAATTGATTGGAAGTGTTATCATGTACATTGTTTTGTCTTGGTATAAAAGATGGGCCACAGCAATTATTCTGCTTAATACCACAGATTTGCTTGTCAGTTGTTTGACCGTAACCAGTTGAGCATGTCCCTTGGTGGCTGACGATATGTGCATCTCTGATCACGAGCAGAAGTAGTGGGGGAGCATCATAGCCATGTGTTGAGAGAAGTTCTTTGGGGTTTGAATAATTCACCTTTGGAAACATGGGTGTTTTGCTCAACATCCTTAAACAAACCTTATTCAGGGACCTTTTGAGCGGGATGGGCTACTCGACCTGAACAAAATTCTAACTGGGCCCCCACCTGCGAGGCATACATAAAGTGTTGGAGTATGTATATAATAATGAAATGATGAAAAAAATATACATGCTATACACGTGATGGAAAAGAAGAGACATAAGCATAGCATACAAAGGGGAAAAAAGTGGAGGATGATAGAGATGTGGCCATCCTGATACAGGAAAGCCTCTAGGGATAATCGAGATTTCCCTGAAACCCCATGAGCAAATGTCCTCTCCAATTCCTTCTCTCCGACGCACAGGTCTACAACTTAGAGAGGTACTGTCCACTTTTGCCTTTTTCGCAACTTTCACCCACCTTTTAATAAGCTCACTCGAGGACAGCACTTCCCTCTCCACTCTCAATTTCCTCTTCGAGTGAAAGCTTGAAAGAATCAATGAGAGTTCTACCAAAGAGGAATGTATCTGTCCTCATGCCTTTCAGCCTTGTCCACCAAACAACTTATTTCGCCACAGCCATCAGGCTAAGAAAAACTACCTTGCCTGACCGATTGAAGGAGGGCGGCGGTGCAGTCATCACCACAAACTCCGTCAAGGAGACGAGCTGCGGAAAGATGAGCCTCACAAACGGAGCCCACACGCGCTCAAATCTTCTTCCATTTCTCGCCGAGTGTTTTCCGTACACCTAGGGCAGAGAAGCTCATTGTATGCATTCCCAGTTTACACACGCAAATTCACAGGTAAAATATGTATTTAAAAAAATAAATAAATAAATAAATTCAAGAATGGATGTTGTTTTCACAGCTATAATTTTCTTCTCATCACATGAGTCATTCCAGTTAACACGATTCTTTTTGCACTTCCTGTAGGGATGGTAATGCTGGTATCATTTTCAAATAGGTTTCAGTACCTTTTTTTTTTATCATTCCTAGAGATCCTACAATCACTGGTACGGTAGTCGCCTTGAGGTGCCACATTTTTTCAATTTCTATTAGCAATCTTTATATTTACTGGTCTTGTCAAATTCTTTCGCCGCTATATTATGATCGCAAGGAATATTCATGTCAATTAATAAACACATCTTTGTATGATCTTTTATAATAATATCCGGCTTATTAGCTTTTATAGTTTTGTCGGTATGTACGGGGAAGTCCCAGAGAATCGACACATTTTCTCCCTCACTCACACCTTCAGGATGGTATTTATACCATTTGTCAGCGGTTTTGATTTTATAATGCCGACATATTGTCCAGTGTAAATACTTGGCGACTCTGTCATGTCTTGCTTTATATTCTACAGGTGCTATGACTCTACACCCTGAGATAAGGTGGTCTATAGTTTCAATCGCATCGTTACAAAATCGGCATTTTGTGTCAGCTCCATTTTTTATCACATTGGTTTGATAGTTCCGGGTTAATAAGCTTTGGTCTTGAGCAGCCAATATGAAACCTTCACTCTCTGCTTTTAGCCCTGAACTTCGTAACCACTGATGCGTGTGTTTCTGGTCGACATCAGCTTGTTTGCTACGAGCCACATACTTGCCATGCAGAGGTTTCTGTTCCCATCTGATAGCTAATTGTTCATGTGTTTTGTCTTTGCAATTAGTTTTATTTTCTTTGCAGCAGCAGTTGGCGAATTTCCTTCAACCTGATCAATCTGGTAGGTATCTAAGAGATCAGTAGCGAATGTTTTGCTCTCTTTCAGAATAGAGTGAAGTTCTTTCGGTTTATTATTATCATTATTATTATTATTATTATTATTATTATTATTATTATTATTATTATTTCTAGTAGCAGCAGCAGCAGCAGCAGCAGCAGCAGCAGCAGTAATAGTAGTAGTAGTAGTAGTAGTAGTAGTAGGTGTTAATGTTGGAATTATTGCGGCCATGTCGTTCATTGCTCCCGATACTCATTCCTTCGTTCCTTTCTAACCTTCTTTCCTTTTCTCCTTCAAATAAGAAACAACGATAACCATAACAGCCACCATTATGAGAATCACATCTCACCGCCACCACCATAGCCACGATAGGTTGTAATGAATTTCTGTTGTAAATGTTGAAATAACAATTAAAAAATAAAGGAAGTGTCTTCTAAATGTGCGGAATATATAACAATTAAAATCTGCTTCTTATAATAGCAATAACAACGACAAATACAACAACAACAACAATAATAATAATAACTATAATAATAATAATAATAATGATGATGATGATGATGATGATGATGAAGATAATAATAATGGTAATAATGACAACAACAACAGCAACAAAGTACTACACTATAAACAAAAGATCTAGGTTAAGTAAGCGTAAGCAAATTTTAATTGAATAGAAGTTGCGGCTTCAACTACAAGGCCAATAATAATAATAATAATAATAATAATAATAATCCTTTCTACTAAAGGCACAAGGCCTGAAATTTAGGGGAAGAGGACTAGTCGATTACATCGACCTTCTCTGGTACTTGATTTATCGACTACGAAAGGATGAAAGGTAAAGTCGACCTCGACGGAATTTGAACCCAGAATGTAACGACGGACGAAATACCACTAAGCATTTCGTCCAGCGTGCTAACGATTCTGCCAGCTCACCGCCTTAATAATAATAATAATAATAATAATAATAATAATAATAATAATAATAATAATAATAATAATAATAATAATAATAATAATAATAATAATAATAATAATAATAATAATAATAATAATAATAATGATAATAATAATAATAATAATAATAATAATAATAATACTGGTGCAGTATCAAGCAGTGGCTCTCATGGCTTCTGATCTTAACTGTTTGGAAGTGTTATTATGTACATTCTTTTGTCTTGGTATAAAAGATGGGCTACGGCAAATATTTTGCTCAATACACCAGATTTGCTTGTCAGTTGTTTGACCCTAACCAGTTGAGCATGTCTCTTGGTGGCTGACGATATGTGAATCTCTGATTACATAGCCATGTGCTGAGAGGAATTCTTTGAGGTTGAATAATTCACCTCTGGAAACATAGGTGTTTCATTCAGCATCCTTAAACAACCCTTATTCAGAGTCATTTTGAGCGGGGTGGGCTACTCAACCTGAAGAAAATTCTAACCGGGCCCCTCCTGCAAGGTCATGCGTTGTTTATCTTGATAGGAGATCACCATATCGCGCGCATATGATTGTGATGTATGTGCCTAGAGTGCCCTTATAAGATGGGGCCAGCAGATCAGTCCTAATTTCGGGCTATTTCTGCCACTCTTCTGTACTAGACATCGTCGCTAGAAGGTGGTAGGGGTTCGCTTCCCTGCTCGCAATTTATCGGATGCAGTTCTGCATCGTTAACTAGCCAGAGGTGATTTCCTCTTAGGATTAAAAAATCGCAGTATAGTCCGTACGAACGTACGGCCATGTTGAAGTGGCTACGAATATTACTTGATAGCATAACTGCTGCGTTGATCTCTTGGAGAGATTTTAGAACTAGCATTTTTGCTTATCTGTATGTGTGCATATGTGTGTATACATACATACACACATATTTATATATATA
>NC_068992.1:48850010-48851148 GCF_001194135.2 Octopus bimaculoides
ATATATATATATATATATATATATATATATATATATATATACATACACATATATATATTCATATATATATATACATATATACACGCACGCATATAGATATATGCACAATATATACACACACTAGCAAAAGTATATAGTTATACCTATATGCGTGTCATTTGGCCTATGTGTGTGTTTGTGTGTGTGCGTGTGTGCGTGCGTGTGTGTGTGTGTGTGTTATGCGTAATATTGCGTGAATCTATACTTTAAAAAAATTAAGTTAACTATGAAAAACTTTGAGAATTTCATAAAATAAAGACACGTTGTGCTGTTACTGGTAGGTCTTTTCGAGGCTGGTTGATCACTCTTCAGGGAAGACGTACTTGCTTTCGTTCCACAATCAATACTGCTGAATATTCAGCTACTATAATAATGCAATGATGAATTAAATCAACTATTGCCGTAGTAAATAGCTTAATTTTCTTATTTGTCCTTTAAACGACTCGACATTAATTAAACAATATATTTTTATGCACAACAAAGCATGAATCAGCGGAACATTACTAACATGGTGGTCACTCTGCAATTTTTCACGCTTTTCTCTCCCACTCCTTCATTTTCACTCTTTCTCTTTCTTTTTTCTCTTCCTTTTTCCATCTCTCCAGCATAGCCACATTTCTTTTCTTTTTTTTTTTTGCCATTTTCACTTTACTTCCAGTAATTGTTCAGTCATCAAACATATTCCAATAGAAAATATCGTTTCTTCTTGTTCATCATCATCATCATCATCCTCATCATCTATTACTACTACTTCTATCCACCACCTCCTCCCCTTCTGCTTTTCTCCTGTCTCTCCCACCTTCCCTTTCTTCTTCAGCAACAAAATTTTTAGTAGTAGTAGTAGTAGTAGTAGTAGTAGTAGTACTAATACTACTACTACTACTACTACTACTACTACTACTACATCATTTGTTTCTTTTAAACGCTACACCTCCAGCCAGGTTAATTTCATTTGTGTTTTGCTCTACATATATTGGTTTTGCTAGAAGGTGAAGAGGAAAAAGGAAAGAATAATAGAAGAGACAGAAAGAGCGAAGGACGTTGAGGATGGTCAAGAAGAAGAAGAAGAAGAAGAAGAAGAAGAAGAAGAAGAAGAAGA
>NC_068992.1:48851400-48851897 GCF_001194135.2 Octopus bimaculoides
GTGGAGGTTGTGGTGATACTGGTGATGGTAGTGATGGTAGTGATGGTGGTGTAGGCACCAATGATGTTTGTGTGACAGTAATGATGATGGTTGTAGTTGTGGTGATGGTAGTGATGGTGGTGGTAGCGGTGGTAGCGGTGGTGGTGGTGGTAGCGGTGGTAGCGGTGGTAGCGGTGGTAGCGGTGGTAGCGGTGGTGGTGGTGATGATGGTGATGGTGGTCGTAGTCGTCGTAGCTGTAGTTAGGGTTATGATGATGATGAAGAGAAGGAGAAGGCGGAGGGTAGCGATTGCTAAGAACAACCTCATAGAAATGGTACAAAATTTTCGAGTTTTACAGCTTGAATTCATAAATTATTTTCACTCAGATTCATCACGTGGGAAATGTTACAGGCGATAATGAAATGCAAGAATGAAATGAAAAGCAAACAAGTCTGCTTGTACAACTAGCTATCATTATTTTAATTATTATTATTATTATTATTATTATTATTATTAT
>NC_068992.1:48851907-48858341 GCF_001194135.2 Octopus bimaculoides
ATTATTATTATTATTATTATTATTATTATTATTATTATATAAGGTGGCGAACTGTCAGGATCGTTATCACGCCGGGTGAAATGTTTAGCAGTATTTCGTCCGCCTTTACTATTCTGAGTTCAAATTCCACTAAGGCTGACTTTACCTTTCATGCTTTTGGGGTCGATAAGATAGGCATCAGTAAAACATTGCAATATCTATAATCTTGGTTTTCCTTTCTCTCTCTATCTGCCACAACAATATCTGGTCTCCGAGCCTTGATTAGAGAGCCACATTGGATTGTAAAATCCCACAGTATTTTATATTCCTTATTCTCGGTGACTCCACGTTCACGTTCGTACCATTTCCGTGCTCCGTTCAGACCGTACTTTTCACATAGCCTCCAGTGCTGGCAGAATCGTTAGCACACCGGGCGAAATGTTTAGCTGCATTTCGTCCGTCTGTACGTTCTGAGTTCAAATTCCGCCGAGGTCGATTTTGCCTTTCATCCTGTAATAGAAATTATTATTATTATTATTATTATTATTATTATTATTATTATTATTATTATTATTATTATTATTATTCAGTGAGAGAGCAGCGCATACCATCAAAGTGACATTAGGGTAGAAATATACGAAGCCCAATATACCAATCATGTCTGCCCATCTGATAAACGTATACCAGGCACATGCATCACAACCATTTGTGCATGACATTGGACGATAGCACAACTTCAATTCACACCATCCATACAGTGTAAAGAGAGGGATTGCTCAGTGCCTAAAACATCGAGCAAAGAATATAAGCAGCGATCCTGATACACAGCACGAAGGAATGATCGAGCTAAGTAACAATCTATTAAGCAACAACTACCCACAAAACATACTATCCACTCCAATTATGAAGAAAAGAGAGTATCAACCCTTATCATCCCTTTATGCGTGGTAGGTATTCGTATTCTATTTATATACATTTTAGAATGGTAGTTTCAGAACGCTGTTAGTAGTTTTCTAGTTTTCACGTCTAAGCTTTTCACCGCATATTATATTATTGAATTGTTTAGGTTTGAGACAATTAATTTGCATCTTCTTAAAGTAGCTTTGGGACATTTGCTACGTTCCATACTTATGTTTATATTAAAGATGAGTTTAGGATTTTTTTTCTTTTGCTTATAGATTCATATGTGATTTACACTTATTTACAAGAGTCAATACTCGATATATGCTGAATATTGTCCCTTATGAATACATTCGCAAAGAGAGGGTGGTTTATAATGTGTCCACACCATCTATAACCAACGAAGGTTTTATTCAGAAAATTTGTTAACGAAGGCAAAACTAGAGAAAAATAACGAGGTGTCTCTCTAAAATATTCATCTTGTGGATATAAGTCTGATTTTAATAGTCTCTCTTTGACATGACTTATTTGATGTATTACATTTGTTTTATTTATATGCAGCATCTTCATTATCTAAGAATGTGTCATACTGTCACCAGGTTTTTTTTTTTTTTTTTTTGGTAATTTTAATTTCAGTATTAGCCTGTCTTTTACAAAACCCTCTTTCTAACACTATATTTGCTCCTCTGGTGAGATGTTATTGGCTTCTAAGCGAGCAGTCAACTTGATACGGAGTATAGATGAAAGGATTGTGTATGTTGTTGGTAAATAAATTATAGATCACTAATTTTGCTGTCGTAAGACTGTGTTCATTTTTTTCCCCCGTTTAAAGAATTACTATTGTTTCTCCTCCTAGTAACCATTCTTAAGTGTTAACAATTATGCTATGTTTAACAACTCATTAAATGTTGTTACAGATTCTTCACTGTTGTTTAGATGTTTCAACAAATAACTGAAGAGCCTTTGTCGATCTGGCAGCCTGGCATTTGCTTGCAATCTTTTACTATATTGTCAAGCTGAGTCACGCTTGCGGTATTATTACATTTTCTTGCCCTTTCTCTTTTTATTCTTTGTTCTTATTGACAGTACTCAATGCTTTTCGCTCCAAATTTCCAACCAATATTCTACGAATTCTGTTGCTGATGTTATTGTGGTTGTTGTTGTGTCATCTATTGTTTTGATTTTGTGTTTATTGTTGTTCTCTTTGTTGTTCATGTTCCTGTAAATGTGTTATTATTTGTTTCAGATGCCTTGTTCACCTTAGAGAAATGCTTAACTTTCTTGCAGCGTCTTATTCTGTTTTCTTTTATCATTACCATTATTATTTAAAGTGCAGTTGTTGTTGTTGTTATTATTATTATTATCATTATTATTTATTAATTAATTAACTAATTAATTAATCTTCCGCTTTTATTTTCTTATCTTTCTTCTGGCTTCCTTTCCATTTCTCTTCTTCTTTCTACCCTTCAGTCTCTATCATTCATTTTTCTAATTTCTATTCTTCTTCTTCTTCTTCTTCTTCTTCTTCTTCTTCTTCTTCTTCTTCTTCTTCTTCTTCTTCTTCTTCTTCTTCTTATCGGTTTTCTTCTCTCCGGTTTTCTTCTTCTGCACTTAATTCTCTCTTCGTCATCATCTTCACCATCTTTAACGCTGAATTTGCGACGAATACTACTAGCACTGCTGCTTCTCTGACTATTACTACTACCACTAACACCAACAACATCACCACTACTATCACTACCACCGCCACAACCACCAACACTACCACTGCCGCAACTAATACTACTACCACTACAAATACTACTGCTATCACCAGCACAGCCACCACTACTACCCTACACTACTACCACCACTACTACTACTATTACTACTGTCGCTCTTACCATCACTACTACTGCTGAAAGTGGTTTTGGCTACTAATTTTCTTCTTGCAACTACGACTTACTTCGTCATAAAATTCGATCAATTCTTCTATCAGAGAATTATCTCTAAAACAGTTGTAGATTTCACCATAAAATCCCCTGACGTCACTTCACAAATCAATGACATCACTGTTCTGAATGGTTTACCTCATCACTCAACTAATGTTGAAGCTCGTATGCTGAGAACAGATGAGAGAGCTGTTGTTTCTAGTAAAATTCTTTGTCCAGGGCGGGCATCACATGAAGTAATTTTTACCGACAGAGACGACCGCTGGCTTTCTTGGAATTAATTATTTTTACTGGGCTTCACGATTCGATAACAATGTCCTTTACCTGTGTTTATTTTTTTCTTTCTTTTAGACAGTGATAAAATTGTAAATATATGTACACCTGTAAATAAATAAATAAATAACAAGTGACTCGTTTTAAACATAACGATACAAACGACTGACGTCAGCACACTAAATCGCAGTCAGATTTATATTGTCAAAACTACCTAGTGCTATATTTTACTATACAAAGGAATGAAGTCACCACACAAAGAGGAAAAAACAACTGAAATCATCGTTAAACAAATGGTAGATTTAAGCACATAAACGTTTGACGTCATTGCACAAACGAACGACGTCATCACAATAACAGTTAGCTTAGAAGGAATTAAAGCGAGTCTCAAACAGACAGCATTGCACAGAGGAATCACACCAGCATGCTGACGAGAAAACATCGATTCTTGCCACAGAATGTTTTAACAACAGCAAGGTTCGTTTATTAGGTTATTCTACAAAGACTTTCTTCTTAAGACCTTATTAAAAAGCTGTACTTGCATGTGTGTGCGTGCATGTATACGCTTGTATAGTAAGCAAGCATGTGTTTGTTCATAGTACATGCATGTGTGGAAGCAAATGCATAAAAGCAAGTGTTTGTGCGTGCGTGCATGTGTGTGTGTGTGTGTGTGTGCATGCGTGTATGTATATGCGTGTGTTATTTCCTCCATTGAAGCGAAATATCTTGTTGCGTAGGAACATATCACATTTCTGGCGAATGATATTCAATTACTAATTTCCTTGAAAGAAGGCACGTGAAAACATGTAATCTTTCTCATTGGTAAGCCTTTAATGAGTTTCAAATGCCATTAAAATCTTACACTTAACATCACTTCCAATGAACTCGGAAACCATGAAAATAAAGGAATAACGAAATGTTACAGTAAAAAGACGCCATTACTACTCGAGGTTATTCACAGATATCACGCTCTTTTTGGTGGGAAACAACAAATGCTCTAAGTCAATAAAATACATTTCTGATACATGCAGTGCAATAATTGAGCAACACAGTGTTGTTGTTGTTGTTGGTGTTGTTTTTGCTGTTGTTGTTGTTGTTGTTGTTGTTGTTGTTGTTGTTGTTGCTGCTGCTGTTGTTGTTGTTGTTGTTGTTGTTGTTGTTGTTGTTGTTGTTGTTGTTGTTTCACTATAGGTCAGGCCTAATCAAGCTGTTGTAGCGAGATACCGGCTGAGATTTGAACCATAACTCTCAGTTTTTCCCAGTTCAGAACCATCTAACTAATGTATTTCCATAAAAGGAAAAATGCAACCATGAAAGTTATTTAACGTTTATGTAAATATGATTCTATCAGGCAGTACTGGTTGATTTATTATAGTCGACACGGCAGACTTCAAACTTATGCAGCGAGTTTTCATGCCAAGGAGATTGGCCGAAGATTCTAGAAGTTAGCTTATAGCTATACAAGCTGACAAACTAAAACCTAGGCCAAGGAACTGCTAAGCCGTCAGTTGCAATCTATGTCATTTGTATGGGCAGTTGGTTTGTTTCCACGTCCTTCACTTTTCTTATACAGCATGTTAATGCTGCATTCAGCAATACACATCAACCTTGGCTTATAGTATCAAACAATACACATTAATTATATGCAGTACAGTACTTTTAAGAATTATCCAGCAAATTATAATCAGTAGATTCCAAACTGTTATGTTCTGTCTACATTGTTCTATTAATTCACGGGATGTACTTATATAACGACGCGGGTTAAGAAAATATTTGAAAACTGAATTGAACTTTCGCACGGTTATTGTTTACGTGCCCAACCTTCCTCACATTTTGAACAGCCAGTGAAGAACATATCGCCAACCACCATATTAAGCAGTCTTGTAATCAGAAAGATTCTAACCGTGCCTATCTCATATTTTTATTATGTTTAGTGTAGCGTTCATTTTATTTTTATTTAATGGGGTTTTTTTCAAAGATGGTCTGGTGTGCCTAGGGTGAAATATGTTTGCTATTTCTAGCAGCGATTTTGAGGCAAGTACTTGACGATTTTGAAGCTAGTACTTGACGAGTACTTTATTTTATCACTCCCGACATGATGAAGGGCAGAGCTGACTTCAAGAGGATTTGAACGCAGTACCTAAAGGACTGATAGAAATAGAGATTTCCAGCACTCAAATGATTCTGCCAGCTCAGTCGTTTGGTAATAATGATTTATAAAATTGGCACAAACCCACACATTCAGTGGAGGCAGGGAGTGTAAGGGATTTCGTCGACCCAGTTCTTCAATAGTACTTTATTTCATCGACACTGACATTTTGGAAACCAAAATCGCAGTCTCAACGTGATTAAACGTCAACAAATGTATGTAAATACCAGAAAGCATTTTATTTCAAGGTTCAAACATTCCTGCTAAAAGAGGTTGATTTTCCGATGAAAATCGGTTTTTCTGCCGGTCGAAGCAGAAATGTCACTGTTCTTCATTTTCTCCGATAAGAGGAAGATTCAATTTGAACCCTGAACGCAGACAGCCAGAACTGATATCACAAAGCAGATTCTCATATGCTCTGATAATTCCATCAATCTTCGACTGGTAATTTATTTAAAGACCTAAAAAAGATTAATTAAAAAAAAAAAGAAGTAGCCGTGTGTTGGATGCGAACTCAGAATGTAGGATTACTTACTGCAAAACTAATTCTTACGATGCTGCCAATTCTCAGTTCATTCTGACATAAAGCGAATAAGGTACAATCAACTACATTTGCCCAAATGCATGAAGGATATTTAGTCCCTCGCACTCCGGCGGCTGAAACACAAACAAGATTCATCCAGGTGGAATTCGAAACCAGAACTTCAAAGACCATTAGATAAACAACACGCTTTCTATTCAGTCTGCTACTGTTACTACCATTTCACAGTCTTAATATCTAAGGTGTATTAAATAGTTAATACTCAAGGGATTCCTTCTTTTAGTCGATATTAAAGGCAGAAATATCATTTAGTTGTTCAATCGATAAAATTCAATTACAGAAATTATTTATTTTCTATTAAAAATTATTATTTTTTTGTGTGCGTGTTCTGTGAATATGTGTGTTTGTAAAATGTGAGTGAATGTGTGTAGGCATGTTTGCATATATGTTTATATCTGTATATGTATTTATAAAGATATATACACACACAGACCTGTATACAAACATGCACATACGCCGCATATATGCGCATGTAAGTACACATACAGACAACATACGCACACACGAACACAAGTATACACGCACATACACACATATATTTATATACATATGTAAAGATATGCATGTATGTATGTTTGTATATATAAATATATACACACAC
>NC_068992.1:48858351-48860012 GCF_001194135.2 Octopus bimaculoides
TATATATATATATATATATATATATGTATGTATGTATGTATATGCATGTATGTATGTTTGTATATATAAATATATACACACACACAGGCATGTGTGTGTGTACTTACGCGATTAGTATTTTTTTTATATATTGACTAGTTTCAGTCTTTGGACTACTGCCATACCAGGGGCACAATCGTAAAAGGTTTTGCCGACCATGTCGATCTCAGTACATATTTCAATCTGTTATTTAATTTCTCATTATCTATTTGTCGAACCGTTATTTAACGAGTCACAAAGCGAAACTAACGTAAATAAAACTTTCTCAACGTGCCATGCACTACGGCCGAACACGAAACCAGGGGAGGCTCTTAACAACGTCATGCCACTGACTCGAATAATAATATATAATTTATAAATATGTGCCACTGCGCGGCACCTTGAGCAAGTGTTTTCTACAATAGCCTCGCTCTGACCAAAGCCTACTGGGAGGATTTGGTTGACAGAAACTGAAGGAAGCTCACTTTCGTGACCTCTATTAATGTTGCCTCTGGGTTCTAATCGCTAATGAGTCAGCCTTTTAATTAGTTATTTACACTTACACCGATTAGAAAATCAGCATATGATTTAAACGGTTTTTTTAATACTATTGACAGAGGAAGGTGAGTTTAACCCTAGGCACTAAAAGCCGCTGATGAGAATTAAGGTGTCCAACACCAAGATTCGAAGTCGCGATACGGCTTCGTACGCTAGGGATTTACCTCCCTTTGTCAGTCATTAAATTAGTGCTCTGTGGCTTTAGAGTTAATTTAACTCTCATCTTAGCGTAATCGGTGCTGACCAAACACCCTCTGTCACTTATGTGACCTCTATTATTTTAGCCTTTAGGTTCTAACTGCTAATAAGCCAACTTTTTAATTAGTCGTTTATATATATGTCTGTAAACAAAGTCCGTTTTGTTTTTATGCTCCCGTTCATTTTCCTAACGTCCTGTACCCGAATATCCATCTATATATACATGTAGATGTAGATATACATGCATATGCTTATATATCATTTGTTTTATCATATATATATATATATATATATATATACATACGTTTGTGTGTGTGTGTATTTATGTATACGTTTGTGTCAGTTTGACAACCGGTGTTGATGTGTTTATGTCCCCGTCACATAGCGGTTCAACACAAGGGAACGATAATATAAGTACCAAGCTCACCAAAGATAATGGTACTGGCTGGTATCCGTTCGTTCGACTAAAAATTCTTCAAGGTGGTGCCCAGCTTCATCCTCAGTCTAATGATTGAAATAAGTAAAAGATAAAAGATTTATTTATATTAATATGATTATATGTATAGGTGAGTATGTCTGCGTGGGAGAACATAGGTGTGTGTGTATGTATATACGTGTGTGATGGAATATAGACAGACAGACAGAAAGCGACACAGAGCGAGGTGTAAGGAACAGCGTGAAAAACAGATAGAAAGCGAGGGTAGGACGGAAAGAGAGAGAGAGAGAGAGATATAATATTTTGCTCGCATTATTCGTTTACATCAAATGTATCTGAGAGTTTACCTCAAAATCTACAAATTAATATGGTGAAATGTGTGATAGATAGATAGATAGATAGATAGATAGATAAGTGCGTTTGTATGTGTATGTATGTACATATATACATC